>NC_069715.1:2335802-2360802 GCF_027358585.1 Pangasianodon hypophthalmus
GCTGTTATAGGAAAATAATCAGGTTTATAAGAATAATCAGTGTTTCTTTGTTTATAATAACAAGTTAACTCCTGTTCTGATGTAAATTATAGCAGCTACGTATAAACAGTCGTTCCCTCACCAGCCTCTCTTTTTTTCTCTCTTTTAAGGTAATAAGACAAAAAACAACTTGTCTTGTTAGTGAGAAACTGCAAAGCGTAAACTCCTCTGTCCTGAAGATGTCAGAAAACGTACCGTACATTCACATTAGTGACAAGATGATCGTGTGGCTAGTGGGCGTGGCCTGTCCACCATGTTTTTAGTCCTAAACAGAAATGGTATTAGCTAAATATTGCTTCTAATGCTAGCTAGTTAAACACAAATTACTCAAGCAGTGTGAAAATCGATCGTCTGATTGACATTCTACATGCTTGTCTTCTACTAGATTTGTTCTCAGATTAGCAAAGTGAGCTAACTGTACTAGCTACCTGCGCTCATCAGAGGCACCAGTGACCTCTGCTGCTTCCTTCCTTTACCATTATTTTTCTTCGTAATGCCTCTATTCACATTTAATGAGAAGTTACATACAGTATGACAGGAGAAGATGAAATAACAATTTTTCCATTTTTACACGTCAAACAGTAAATGGGAACCAAGTGCAGCTAGGAACAAAAGTCGTGAGCGGGGAAGGGAAGAAACGTCGAACCACACGTGCTGTGAGTTTGATCCGAGGAATCATTTGAGCCAATCTTTGTATTTGTCACCTTATCGCGTCATACCTAACTTGCAAACACTTGACAAAATTTCAATCCAAATGTGGCTTGTTGAGCTGTTGCTTTGTCACTTGCTAGCGTGAACATGAGGTAAAACGTTCCAGCTTTACCTCTGGCTGTTACAAAGCGCTGACACTGGAGACTCCTTCCATAAATGTTAAATGAATGGCTCCTTACACATCAATTATTACACACTTTTTTTTAATTTCGATTAATGTCCTCTGTACACATCCCTGTGAGTGAGTTGTTATTTTAGAAACAATAGAACGAGTGCATTAATATGAACCTGTGAATTGCAGCAGCGCTACTGTCAGAGATGCTGTTATAGAAAATTAATCAACACCTCCTGACCAATCAGAATGCAGAATTCAGGAGCACTGTTGTAAAATCTGAAATTGAACACACTGGAGTATAGAAAGAGCGGAGAGTTTTTGGCTTTAACCCTCCTCTAATCGAGCTGCGAGAGTGCGAGGTTTTGGTGGTAAATCTGCTCAGACGGCCGTGTAAATGCACCGAGGCTGCTGTGAATGTTGTCTGCGATGTCCTGGGATTTGGCCTGTAACTTCCAGTAAGTGCTAGATTAGAGGAAAAGGGGGCTGATGAGGGCAAAAGAGAAAAGCAAGGCATTAGAGGAGCAGCCATTAACGTTAGTTAAAGGGTCACATGTTACGGTATCGCACCGTTCAAACATGGGATCTGTACAGAAAAACACCCCCATGGGTCTGTTCTGTTGTGTTCACTTCCAGCGATCTTCCAGTCATTACGGCCAGACGAAGCTCCTCTCCTCATCAGGGATTAAGCACAAAGAGAGAGAGAGAGCGAGGCTGTGAGATTTTACCGGAAACTTTGCTGCTTATCAAAAAGACGTGACTCCCAGAAACGGCCTTGAGTACTTCCTAGAAGAGGCATCCATTAATAATGAAGTGGAGTCTGAAGGTTTTTTATGCTTCGTGACATATAGATTTTCCTGTTGATGTGTGTGATGGGTCATGTCTGCTCGTGTTGGTGAGGTTGTCGTGTCAAAAGCGTGAGAGAGAGAGAGAGCGAGAGAGAGCGAGAGAGAGAGAGGGAAAGCATGAGACAGAAAGAGTGCTGAATTTTCAATATCATGTATTGATTCACAAAAGGTATGCGGCTGTTTGAACCAGAACAAGATGTCGGACAGGCCAAGACCACAAGACCACATTTTCACCGTCCCTCGTCTCCCCGGCTGTGTGCTGCGTCCTTGGCGAGATGTTTAAAGTTTAACGATGAAGCGACGCAAAACACATGGAAAGAAAGTCACACCTAAAGCCTGTGGGAGTCTCGCAACATCTCAGGACGGCATCAGTGCTACGAGGGACAAGCTTTCTGCATTTACAAACATCGATTTTATCCAAGACGAAATGTTGTGATAAAAGGTTGCGATTTTTTTACGGTTGCACAGCCTGTCCATATTTCTTATTTACTGCTAAACAACAAGCAGTTTGTGTCAGATTAAAGCTCTAGACCTTAAATATTACAGACAATGCACAATAAGTCAGAGATGAACAAAGCGCTCTTTACACATAAAGTTCTCCAGGATTTGTATCCAGATTTTTTTTTTTTAATTCCATTGAACTCTGCACAACTACCCCAACATTTCACGATATAAAATAGCCCTATATTTCTTTGCCTATAGGTTTATGCCAATTAACCTTAAAGCGGAGCGTTTAGCGAAGACGGAGCTTCTGACCTCCACGCGCTTCATTGAAATGTCACGGCTTGGAAAATGTCAGCCGCGACTGTAATAGCTGTGATGCACTCTGTCATCTGGGAGAACTGGACGGTTAAACTGACTCCGAGCTGACATGTGATGCGGTTGAATTTGTTTTAAATGAGCCGTCTGAAGGCCATCTCTCCACCGTCGTCTTCTCCGCTGCCGTGTAAGTGAAAAGCCTCTGTCGGTTGGTTAAACCCCACGGGCCGATCAGACGATTAGTTTCACCTGAGCTAGTTTTCGTTTCACCTGTTGAGGAGAGAAGCAAGAGAGCGATCAAGGGTCTGGAAAAGCTCTCGGTGGCTAAAAAGTTACCCCGAGCTAACAAGTCTAATAAACACCAATTACGCACAGTCAACCGGGAAAATACTCCACGGGCAATTTATGCAAGTGTCTCTCTTTCTCTCTCTCGATCTCTTTCTTTCTCTCGGTTCACATCTCTACCTCTCAAGTCTCTTGTCTCCAAAGCCTTTTCAAGCCGTCATTTGTCATCATTACACGACAATGCAGGCGGCTGTCTCAAAAGCCATTACCAAAATTGCTGGAGATGATTTCTAGTGTCCTCTTCATAGGCTTGTTAGAGACAGCGAGAGAGAGAGAGAGAAAATCATTTCATCCAATGGGGACTCGTGCCCTCATCTCGGCAGGTTCTCAATTGCAGCCCTCTTTAAATGTGGTGGAAAATGAGACCAATCTGGAAGAGAGCGAGGAGCAAACTCGCAAAAGAGTGCCGATCAAAACTTTCAGCTTGTGTGACAGTGGGATGTCATGGAAATCCAGCAAACTGCGAGTGTCTTTCTAATAGCCTGCCTGAAACGCAGTCCTGCACCTGATTTCCAAGCCCTTTGTCAAGTTTAATGAGGTGTTTGGTGGAAGGAAATAAGTGTCCAGTGCCTTACAAATCACTAACACTGTAAGGTGCTCCCGCAGGGTTCAGTACTAAGCCCGCTGCTCTTCATTATATTCATCTACTTCCAAATGGCCTTGTTGTATATTTCATGGGCTCAATTTTCACTATGTTCAAGACGCTCGGATTTGTTTCAGCATAAAATCAAGCACTTTCTCCATGCTGCCTCCTAACTCTCATTAAAGTTGGGATAATTTTCTCAACTGAAGTTTTATTCTATTAAAGCTGTTTTTACTCTGTGCTCCTTCAGCAGGCTTGTAAGATTATTGCTTAATAAAATCTCACCCGTATTCTGTACCAGACTGCGTGATAACATGTTCTCCAAGTCAGACAATATGGTGAAGACCCTCTATTGATATTGATATAGATGTGACTAAAGAAAATTACAGTGGTTTTCTTACATCATCAGTCAGCATGATCCGGGAATTAGCTCATGTCCACACAAACACAAATCCTTCTGTAGAACTCTAACAGGGTTATCCCTGGAGAAAACATGCTTTAGAAGGCGATCAAGACGGGTTTTGAATCGTTCTTCAAAGTAAGCCTGAGATAAGGAGATGTTCTTTTGTCCATTAGCATGTGTGCTAGCTTTGCCACTCACTGTATGAGATGCCAGCCATGTTGGCTAGAAACATTATATTAATTGACATCAGCAAATCAATTATTTCATTTAAATTTCGTCATTGCCACTATCGTATTTGTAGTGGTCACGTGAATTATTCTTCACCCTATGCTGTCTTCCTATTAGCAAATTTTAGACGAGCGCTGTAGCAGATCTCTCACATGGAGATTTTCATCAAAGTTCTCACATTGACAGAACATCATCGTCGGCCGTCTCAACTCACACCGAAAGAATTCTTTTATAATGTGCAATCAGCTAAAAATCATAGTTTAGTCCCAGCTCAAGTCTTTAGCTTCCATGCACTGTGACCTTTTCATTAATATTAATGAGGTGATTGAGTATGACCTTTGACCCCAATCATATTTGTTACCCTCAGGTTAGGATACTCAGAAACAGTGCTCCCTTTCACCGTGTAATATTGCCAACCTCCATCGTTCGCGCCAAACTTTTATAAGATCTGGCTCTTGGGGTTAACAAAGGTGCCAAATTATTAGTCTTAAATTATAGTCTATAATAATTATTATTATTATTATTGAGGCTATGTTACTTTTGTGATGGCCCTCCAGGTCAGGTTTGAGGAGCACTGCATTATGGGAGACTGATACAGCAGTGGCAGAGACAGTTTGAGTAGAAACAGCCCACGGCTTTAAATATGAACAAGAGCACGTAAAGCACAACATGGTGGCTGTAGTATGCAAGTACCGCCTCTTCCAATAAAAAGAGCCAATCACCTTGTGGGTTGATATTAGAATAAAATGAATGATTCATGTGAAAATATACAGCATTTTGCTTCAGTCTGTAGTGGATTAGACTTAGTAGCCAAAGCAACAATAAAATGCTTTCTGCTACACATTATTTACACAGACTTGATCAGAAATTCATATCTAAAATGTTATCTTGTCAATCCTTTTTTCTGGTTTATGAGTCTCTCCATATTCAAGATTGTTTGGCAGTAGATGATTGCCAAGATGCCCACCAAGTGGAGAGACATTTCTAGGATTTTGATAACTATCAGCGAGCTGTGAGCAGCTAAATCAGGGTTAAAAGAGTAAAAACAGAAACTTTTTGGATCAAAATTCCCATAACTCATAATACTGTCATGTACAGGAGGCAGGTGGATGTATATGCAAGCACACTACTTAAAATCCAAGTTATTAGGCTTGTTAAAAAAAAAAAAAAAAAAATCACAAGGATCAAATCAAATGAACAAACAGTAGAAAAAAGGCAAAACTGGATTGAGACAGAAAAAAAAAATAAATGAAATAAAAGCATAAAGGAGCCAAACCAAAGCCTCTAAATTACAGCAGACCATGGAACCCTCACAGAGAAGAACCGATTAAGAGAGGTTTAAATAGACAGAATGATTAGAGCAAACGATTAATCACAGGTGTGTTAGTGTTCAGGTGAGTGTGAGAGTCTTAATATCTGGACTGGATTGGGATCCGGAGCGGTGGCTCAGTGATGGAACCGGATGTGACTAATACACTAATGTGGAGATTTAGAATAACACAATCAAAACAAAACAAGAAAAAACATTATTATAAAAAATAAAAAAATCACCAACATAAATTCTCATAAGAGCGCTTGTGATTTCTGTAGTTAAATCATCTTGTGAGTTGTGTTGTAGAATTGCGTTATATCATTAAATCATCTTGTGAGTTGTGTTGTTAAATTATCGTGTGATTTCTGCAGATAAATTGTCTATGATTGGTGTGGTTGAATTGACCATTTGAGTTACGTCTTTAAATCCCACGTCTTTTGAGTCTTTTGAGTGTAGTTAAATTGTCTTGTGATTACTGTAGTTACGTTCCTCCTTGGCATGTAGAATAATGATAAAACATCTAATTTCTCTTCTATCTCAATCACGTCTGATGGCTCGGAGTCATTCTGACCTTGGCTAAAATTCCACATCAGTGTTTAAGATCCTCCTTCCTGACAGATGAGCATGGACGAGTCCATCTCCTGCTCTGTGGCCCTCCCACCCAGCTGACACGCAGCGATCGTGATGAATCGGCCGCTCGGCGTGCCCAGATTGTTTTCTAACGTTTAATTCAGTTTCTTCCTGTGCTTGGATGAACAGCGTTGCCTTATGGATTTCTGTCCTAATGTACTTCTGCAGGTAGAGAGGAGCTGGAGGTGGAGGGGGAGGTGGAGGGGAGGGGGTCTCAGCAAGCCCGGGAAATTATGGAGGCTCGGATCGATAGTCAAGGTCGCGACCCCCCCAGTGCCCTGCATGTGTCTCCACCCTTCACAATTCACCATTGGATTTGGTCTCTCCACCCTAACAAGAAAGAAAGACCAGAGTGCAAAACGCTCCTCTCAACTGGAACGACGCTTTCTTTCTTTCTTCCTGTCTATCTTTAATATCTCTATTTCTTTCTCCCTCTCATTTCCTTTCCTTTCCTTTCATTTTTTCTCCATCTTTCTCTCTGACTCTCCTCCTTCCTTTCTTCTTATTTTCCATTTCTTCCATGCTCTTTGTCTTATTTCTTCGTCAATCACTAAATCTCATTTCCTCTATACCTCTCTCTCTCTCTCTCTCTCTCTCGCTCTTCAGTCCTCTTTCTTATTCTTATATCTATACTTTTCTTCATCAGACTGTCTCTCTACCTCTTTTATTGTCTATATTCTGTCCCTCTTTTGAATCATTTATGACAAATATCCTAATAATTTATGACAAATTGCAAAACAGAGTCAAAGAGATCTTACATGTAGGGATTAAATTAGGTGGGTATTTTAGGTGAGCAATTAATGCCATCTTCATGAACTATTTGATATAAATCACACTAATAGACAGATGACCCTCCGACAGCTACATGCTGTACTAACCCCATGACCCTCCCTCCATCATTCTGACCCTGATTTTCAGTAATGACACATTAACCTTTATGTAGCCTAGATTTTTGCCCTTGTGTTTTTTTTCCTGAAAAAACTTCAGATTTAGTTATTCACGTTCTCGCATAACCTGGAGAGGAACGTAAGCGTCAATCCATGCACTGAAGCTTTATTAAAACAATGCAGACAATAACCAAAACACAGTCCAAAGCGTAACTGGGAAAAGCAGCAAATGTCAAGTCATGAATATCTATAAATACAGTAACCAAACATGGGAGATCAGTCTAGAAAACACAGTGATTTGGCTTGGACTTACTGGTAGAACCGCAAGACTTACAACGATTGCAACGATTATGTGAAGATTGAGTGCCTTTCCATTCATCCACTCAAGTGGAGCTGTGCAGCTCAAGCATTGTGAACAATCTGGCACCAAGATTTTTTTAGACTGGATGGGATTAGTGTAATGATAACCACACCTTTAATCAGTTCATAGTCTGAGACCACACCCTTCGACTGTTCCGACGACTGGAAGTGAGGGAGGTGAGGAAGACCTCTGGTAGACAGGAGGTACATTGCCGTGATTCTCTGAGACAGAAACCCCCTCTGACATGAGGCTCCTAAAGAAAAACACCCAAACTTCCCCGCTAGATCTGTTACTCAGATAGTACAGGTGCTCTTAAGAAATAACTTCATTTGAGAAAGGACCAAGATGTCCTCTGCTGCAATGAAGCTGGAACTATGAGTGTTCCTCTGGAACTTACTATTCCCAGTTGATCAGGTATAGAAGCTCTCAATCCCAGCACTTCAGGTCCAGGTAGCTGGGGGCTATCGTCAACTTCAAGGTTGTGGAGGTGGCTTGGCCTTGCAGTCTTCCTCTAGGTCTGGTACTTGGATGGTTCAGGTGCTCTCAAAGAAACTCATTAAACAAGGTTCTAAGATGTCCTCTGTTGCAACTCATGCATGTTCCTCTTGACTGTACCAATGCTATTTGATGAGGCAATGAAGCTGTTGACCCTTACCTGGAATTTACCAGGGGAAAGCCAGGTAGGCTGGTTTTTCTCATCTTTAACGGGTGGAGATTGCTCGGTCCTGCAGATTTCATCTAGATCTGGTACTCAGCTGGTGTGGATGCTCTCAAAGCAACTCCTCCTTTAGAGAAAGGTCTAAGATGTCATCTGGTGTGTCCTCTGGACTGTACCCCTTGCAATCGAAATGCTGACTGTGGCACTTAGGACACTGACAGATTGGTAGAGGTTGGAGAAGGTAAATATCATGGCGTCCTAAGCTGTGTGCAAGTAGCACAAGATTTTACAAGTTTGTTGTATGTAAGGAGGGCAACCAGAAGGACTCCAGCACAAGAAAAAGAGATCTTTGAATGTCTGTGTGTTCTAAAGTGAGAGAAGTATGAACCCACTCCATGACTTGCTTATGTAAGGGTTTAGGGACATACTGTAAGTTTTAAGTTTTTTTTCGTGTGTTCTTATTATTTGGTTTATAAGCTTGGCTATGGTTTAAATGATCACTGAAGATTAGAAAAGGGTGTTTTGCTTCCTCAAGCCTGCCTCTCCGTTCCCCCAGTGCTGCTTTGATCTCTAACACCTCTCGATTTCATACCGCATTATGTCCCTGGGTGTCCTCTTGCCTGTGTTACTTTCTGGCTCTCTCTTTTAGTTATACTGTCATAGCTAGACCTTCCAGAGTTCCTGCTGTGGTTCTTCTCAACCTCTGGACCTGTCTTATTCATCCTGAAGTTCTGCTCGTGGTTGGAGCTTCTGGCTCACTTTTCCCTGCTGTGGATGGTCCAACATAGATATCCTGAAGATCTACACGTCCCAAAAAACTGTTTATTCCCAATGAACTAATTACTACATACCTAGGAAGTAGTTACTAAGAACTAGGAACTAAGTACCGGGGAACTAATGCTGTAATCCTGAAGATTGTCCTGTACTCATCCCAGGACTTTTATTCACACTTAGTACAGATGAGGAAGGGTTCACATTTGAGTCTGGTTCCTCTACAGGTTTCCTCCTCATGTCATCTCAGGCTTGTTCTTTAGGGATCTAGATCTGTATTTGAATTTCTGTAAAGCTGCTTAATTACAATTGACAGTTGTTAAAAGTGCTATATAAATAAAATTTTGGCTAGTTTATTGCATCTTTATATTATACCTTTGCCAAAAAAAAGATAAGATATAACTGACAAAGAAAGAAAACCAGAGAGATCTGGTCACCCAACTGTAGGAAGCTAAAATTAAGCTTTTAGCAGAGGAACAGATATTGACACATTTTTATGCTATCAACATTCTCAATTTTGTTCTACACTTCCTAATTCCAATTTCACCCCTAAACTACTGAATAATTTCTAATTTAATATCATATTAGCATGACCCACATTGTCACCTGTTTCAGCTCATTTCTGTCCTTCATCCTTAGCCTGTTCTTTCTTTGCTCTCTAAATGGAGAGGCTTTCTCTTGCCCTGAGAAAATGGCCACCTCTGTATGCGAGTGCTGAGGAGGGGCCACTATCGAGTGACACTAAACCCTTCACAAGCGTTAGCAATCGTCCGCGGATTTGTACAATGACCGGTAAACTGTCTAAATTGCATGCTGTTTTGTCCTCACCAAAGCTTTAGCCATGTCACCTTTCAACGTCTCACACACACATTACCCCGGTCTGTCAAAGTGGCCTTTTCTTCACCGCAGACCCTCATCACCATCACCACCACCACCATCATCATCATCATCATCATCATCACCGCCATCATTACTGTCATCCTCACTGTCCTTCAACAAACTTTCTCTTTATTTTTTTCTGCTGTTTTTTTTTTCTCTCCTCCCCTTATATCACCAAGAGAAAAAATTACCCTTTTATTTTGTTGTGGCCGTAAAATTACAGGATCGGGAGGGGGAAAATTGGACAGTGTTTTCTGCCGCGGAAATCAATTTTCTTTCTCTCGTGTATGATCAACATGTCAGAGGCATCAGGCTCGAAATGGCCGCTAACACCAGGCTAGGAACGGGGAAAAAAAAAACAACAACAACAAAAAAAATACGCTTCTGTCTTAGCATTCACTACGACGGACTTCCAGCAGGATGGAACCGAACGAGCCGCCGACACGTCAGGAAATTATAGTGGACCTGAAACAAAACGTCTCAAAATTACAGTTTAAAGCTTTTTTTTTTTTTAATCTTTGACATTTTATAAGCAAACGGCTAACGGGTACAGGCAACCGTTCCACCATTCTCACTCCTCTTTCATCAAAGACTTTATAAGTTAAAATTTTACAATCTAGAGCCTTAAACAATCTTACAAAATGTTAGGATTTCTCAATATGGCCGAACACATGCAAGTTTGTTAGCAATCAATGCTAACTGTAATTAATTTTTGTAACATTATTTTTTACACCTGTGGAAAATGTTGACGTTCCGCACAGTGTTGTTTCGTTTCCATGGCCACGACTCCTTTTACATTGTCTGTATAAAAGGTTTTGTGCTAGAAAATGTTCATGAGTTATAAACTCATGCGTGGCGTCAATCTTTGTCAACTTTCCCAGTTGCCTAGCAACCACTTTCTGATGACTCGGACCACTCATCAAGCAGATTGGGTTCCTATTTCCAGTTAAACGCAGCGGCACGATCAACCTTCATCCAACCATCGCACTGTAGCGCCATAATCTAACCGCCGTAAACAATTTCAGAGCCATATTGAGAATTTTAGAACCACACTGATGATTCTAGAACCACAGTGGCAATTTGGGAATTCTAGAACCACAATGAGAATGTCATCACTGATCACTAATGATCACTAATCATTCTAGAACTGCTATTAAATTCTAAGAAAGAATTCTAAGACTAAGACCCACACTAAGCATTTTAGTTCCACATTTTAAATTCTAGAACCCTAACGAGAATTATAGAAACACTAATAATTGAAAAATTCCACAATGAAGCTTATAGAACCACACTGGGAATTCTAGAACCACAATGAGTATTCTAAAACTGCTAAGGATTTCAGAGTCATGGTAATAATTCTAGCACCACATTTACAAAACTTTCTCATTTTTTCAAAATGTGTTTTGTTGATGCAGGAATGAGCTGAGACTCTCTTCTCTCTCTCTCTCTCTCTCACTCTCTCACTCTCTCTCTCTGTCTCTCTCTCTCTCTCTCACTCTGTCTGTCTCTCTCTCTCTCTCTCTCTGTCTCTCTCTCTCTCACTCTGTCTCTCACTCTGTCTCTCCCTCTGTCTGTCTCTCACTCTCTCACTCTGTCTCTCTCTCACTCTCTCACTCTGTCTCTCTCTCACTCTGTCTCTCTCTCTCTCACTCTGTCTCTCTCTCTCTCTCTCTCATTCTGTCTCTCTCACTCTGTCTCTCTCACTCTGTCTCTCTCTCCCCCTCTCTCTCTCATTCTGTCTCTCTCCCTCCCTCTCTCTCTCTCTCTCTCACTCTGTCTCTCTCACTCTCTCTCTCTCATTCTATCTCTCTCCCTCTCTCTCTCTATCTCTCTCTCCCTCTCTCTCTCATTCTATCTCTCTCCCTCTCTCTCTCTCCCTCGCTCTCTCTCCCTCCCTCTCTCTCTCTCTCATTCTATCTCTCTCCCTCTCTCTCTCTGTCTCTCTCTCTCCCTCCCTCTCTCTCTCTCTCTCTCTCTCTCCCTCTCTCTCTCTCTCTCGTTCTCTCTCGGGGTTCTTCCAGAACAGGATGAAGGACATGTTCTGTGTCCTCTGTTTGCACAAGTTAAAAGGTTTGATCTTTCTTCACTCCACACGTGTTGAACTCTGGGGAAAACGTAAGTGATGGAAGACTCCTGAAAGAGACGACGAAGGAAAACAAGGCTAAAGAAAAGAAACGTCCGTGTTTCAGTTCCAGCGAGCGCTTTGTGTTCTGTAGAGACCGAGACGCAGCGGCGTGAAATGAAGAGTCCATCGAGGACGTGATCACAAATCACTGACTTACACACAAGGAATAAAACACTGCGCGTGTGGTGCTGTTAGAGGAAAATAATCAACGCCGGAGTGGGGTGATGACGCGCAGTTACTCTTTATCACCCTGAAGTTGATTATTTTCCTGAAGTGTTTATACTAGAACTCATATCATAGCTATTTGTGAATGATTACAATTTTTTTACTTAGTAAACAACAACACATCATAGTTTTTATCCATTTATAGTTACTGTGGTTGTTACAGTTGTTACTATAGGCTTGTAAATCTTTTAAATCGCTCAGTGTGAGAGGTAAATGCTTTTGACCTGGTAGATGAAAGTCATGAAGAATTTGAGTGAAACAACAAACAAACAAACAAACAAATAAAAAAATAAATAAATGTAACAGTGTGTTACAAAAAAATATTTGTTTTATTTTTAATAAGCTTTAAATAATTAAATTTATGATAAATTAATACACTGATATAAATAAATAAATAAATAAATAAATTGTAAACACAAATTGTTCAAATAAATAAGTAAATTGAAATAAATAAAAAATAAACTGATTAAACAAATAAATACATTTATTAAATAAACCATTGAATAAAAATAATTAAAATTCGAATAAAAATTAATCAATAAAATAAATAAGCACATTGAATAAATAAATGAATACAAAAATAAACAAATAAATAAAATAACTAAAAAAAGAAACAAAATAAACCAAGGAAATAAATAATAAATAAGCAAAGTGAATATGTTAAACAAACTAACTCACAAATAAATAAAAGTTTTTGTTTGTGTATTTGTTGTGGACTTGTGTGTGTGTGTGTGTGTGTGTGTGTGTGTGTGTTTTCACCCGGTTGTGTTTCCAAATGAATCACAGAACGCGCGTCTCTGTGGCGTATCCCAGCATGCACCTGGCTCCAGCCGGAGAGCACCAGCGCTTATTACATTTGTGATTCTTCAAAGAGTTTGCCTCCTATTGATTTTGTGTCAAGGTTGGCCGCTCGTTTTTAAAGGCGGCCGCGGCGACTTGAAACGCGCCGTGTTCAAATGGAGAGTCTGCAACCTTGAGCTGAAGAAAGAATGAACAAAAAATAAAGGCTAAAGAATGAAGAAAACACACACACACACACACACACAAAATGGAAGGAGCCGGGTGAGTGCACTGAGCAGCTTCTCGTGTCGTGTGAAGTCGAGAGAGAGAGAAAGAAAAAACACTTCGTCCCAAACAAAGCACTACGGAGTGACAGATAAAGGATGCGTACAGAAGGAGGAAGACACTCCGCTCCGTCTCTCCACTAGAGAAGGTTACGAGGTGAAAGTGTGGACTCTGAATACAGAGATGAGTTTACTCTACTCTCTCGGGTTAGCTCCGTGTTTCCTGCTAGCCGTTTTCTCACAACCTGGAAAAAACTCATCTAACAATAGAAAGATCAGTTTAGCTTTCACTTACAAAACAATTACAGAGAGAAAGTTAACCTGGTGAGTGAAATCTAACTAGCAGCAGAGCTAAACTCTTGAGTAAAAGCAAAGCAAGTAGTGAAAGCTAACCTACAAACCAAGTTAAACTAGAGAGTGAAAGCTAAACTCACACACAAAACATACATAATCAGCAAACAAAATCTAACCAGCAAACAAAAGCTAAACTACCACACAAACATAACCAGCAAACAAAAGCTAAACTAGCACACAAACATAACCAGCAAACAAAAGCTAAACTAGCACACAAACATAACCAGCAAACAAAAGCTAAACTAGCAAACAAAACACAACCAGCAAACAAAAGCTAAACTAGCAAACAAACATAACCAGCAAACAAAAGCTAAACTAGCACACAAACATAACCAGCAAACAAAAGCTAAACTAGCACACAAACATAACCAGCAAACAAAAGCTAAACTAGGAAACAAAACATAACCAGCAAACAAAAGCTAAACTAGCAAACAAACATAACCAGCAAACAAAAGCTAAACTAGCAAACAAAACACAACCAGCAAACAAAAGCTAAACTAGCAAACAAAACACAACCAGCAAAAAAAGTCAAACTAGAAAATAAAAGTTCAACCAGAGAAACCTAATAAGCAAAATTTAACTGCACAAAATAAAATGCAAGCCAAACAAAAGGCAACTAGTGACTGAAAGCTAACCTAACAAGCAACTAGACTGAGAAGTAAGTGAAAAGTAAACTAACTTAACAAGCAAAAGCTAACTAAAGAGTGAAAGCCAAGTTATATTGTGAGCGTTAACTAGCGAGTAAGCTAACCTACTGAGTAAAAGTTGACCCTAGAATGTAATGATCAAACATGCAAGACATAACTAACAAGCAGAACCTAACTAGTAAACAAAAGCTAGCTAGTGACTGAAACCTAACCTAACAAGCAAAAGCTAGGGCATGAGCACTTACCTAGAGAGTAAAGTGAAAGTTGTGAGTGAAAGCTAACTAGAGAGTGAGATCCAAATTTAGTGAGTGAACGTTAGTTAGCAAGTGAGCTAGCCTACTGAGTAAAGTCTGATCTAGCATGGGATACAGCAAGCATAAACTAACCTAGTGAGCAAAACCTACCTTAATCCCAAATAAAAGAAAAAAGAAAAAACTAGTGAGTGAAAGCTAACCTAACAAACAAAAGCTAAGCAGAAAGCTAACCTGATAAATGAAAGCTAAAGTAGCAAATGAAACAAAACTAACCAGTCAAAAAGTAACCTATTGAACTCAACCTAACTAGCAATTAAAAGCTGATTAACAGTTAAACTGAAGATCAGAACGTAACTACTGAGTGAAAGTTAAGTTAATGTGTGAAGGCTGACGTAGCACGCAAAGCATGACTAGCAAACTAGTGAGAGAAACCAAATCTAATGAGAGAATGCTAACTAGAGAGTAAGAACTAACTTTAATAAAGACAGTTTAACTAGTAAGTGAAAGCTAACTAGAGAGTGGGATCCAGTTTAGTGAGTAAATGTTAATTAGCAAGTGAGCTAGCCTACTGAGTAAAAACTAACCTAGTAGGTGAAGCTAGCATGCAATACATACAGTAACTAGCAGGCAATCACTAACCTAGTCAGCAACACTTAACTAGTGACTGAAAGCTTAACAAGAATAAGCTAAGTAGAGCATGAGCGCTAACCTGAATGAGGGAGCGAAAGCTAATCTAATGCGTTTATAACAAGCTAAAAGTACTGAGCTACAGTTAACTAGCAAACGAAAGCTGAGTGAACGCTGAAATTCTTGTCTGTTGTGTTTAGTTCTGCTTTTGTTTCGTGAAAAAAAGAGAAGCATTTCATATTTAATATTTTTGAATTTCATCAGACTTCATAAAAATGAAGTTTTTCTTTTCCTCTGCTGTTTCTTCAGACGAAGCAGCGTTCAGTTTCTGAAACACAAACGAGGGTGCGTTCAATAAACCCCTCAATTTCAAAACCACACAATGAAATAGTTTCAGCATTCTCTCCACTCTCTAAACTTCCATCAAACCATTCGAGGTTTTCAGCTGTGTGTGTGTGTGTGTGTGTGCGTGTGTGTGTGTGTGTGTGTGTGCGTTAAATTATTAAAGCTGGTGAGTGTGTGACAGGAGCAGAAAAGACCGGAGGAATGACAGCAGTGTCAGAACACGGCACACAGATCTGACATGACAAGCCAGCAACACGCAAGGCTGCTCTCTGTGTGTGTGTGTGTGTGTGTGTGTGTGTGTGTGTACATTATGTATGTGTGTATGCTAGAATTCAAGTGTGAAAATACACTGGGGTGATCTGCAAGTTTTATAACACAAACACACACACACACACACACACAAACACACAAACACACACTCCTTTCTTTCTTACACTTGCTGGGTCGTTCGCGCCTGTTGGCCGATCAATACCACCAATTCTGGGAGAAATACGATGTCTCCATGGCAACCGAGCCACCAATTCTGTGCGGGAGGTTGATGGTGCATATATATATATGTGTGTATGTGTGTGTGTGTGTGTGTGAATGTGTGTGTGTGAGATCCAGTTTATTTGTTTCTGCTTATGTAACAGGGACAATGCAGATATTTGTATGAAGGAAAATGCTGAAGTTTAGCCTCCTGTGATTGGTCCCTGACAGTCACATGATCCAGCTCCAACACATCCTAATCAGAGCATGGCTTAAATACTAACTTAAACCACAACGCTGCTGAATTCTGGTCTCTGATTGGTCAGAAGGTGTTGATTCATTTTCTATAACAGCAGCTCTGACAGTAGCGCAGGTTTATATTAATGGGTTCGTTCTGATACGTTAGTGTTTCTATAGCAACAGCTCATTCACAGGGACTCGTACAGCGGACGCTCCACGTAAACAGATTAAAAAAAACGTGTGTAATCGCTGATCTGTAAGGAGATATTTATTTAACATTTACGGAAGGAGTCTCCAGTGTCAGAGGTAAAGCTGTAACTTTAAGTTTTCTGACAGCTTCAGGACAGAGGAGTTTACGCTTCTTTGCGGTTTCTATGGTAACATGACAAGCTTTTTTTGAGAGAGAGAGAGAAAAGAGAGGTTGGTGAGAGAACCACTGTTCATAGCTGCTGTAGCGTAAGTGACAACAGGAACTAACATTAAATGTAACTATAAACTGATAAAAGTGTGAGGTGTCATTATTTAATAAATAAAAACCCTGCACTCGTTGACAGATTGCTGCGGTATAAGAGGAATAAAACATGCTGTTTAATTGGAGTAAACTTCCTGGGTCATGGAGTAAAGGTGCTTTTCTTTTGGCACTTTTTAAAAACAATACAAAAAAGCAAACGTGGTTAAATTTTTTAATTATAAAAACATGCTACAGCAAAGATAGAAAATTGGGGAAATGTAAAAAAAAAATAAAGCATTGAGATGTAATAATGTTTAACGACTAACACTCCATGTTGGTTTACATGCTTGTGTTATTTATTTATTTATTTATTTCGTATTTTACTATTATTAATTATTATAATTTCTGTCATATGTATTTATATTTTATTTCTTTTTTATTTTAATTTTTTCATTTTTTTTTTTCTTTTATTATTTTATTTCTGTTTCTGAAATGTGTGAATTTTAAGGGTTATACAAATAAAGTTAATAATTTCAACTTAAATTTTATACTGAATTTAATTTAATTAAATTTTTATACTTTATATAATAACTAACAATCTTTTTTAGAAGTGGACAGAACCTTTTGATTGATAGCTCTTTAACTATTTTTGCTGGTTTCACATGGGAAAAATGAGTAAATAAATTATTTTTATTTTTATTATTATTATTATTATTATTATTATTATGTACATTCTACTCGTATGAATTGCACTGTACGTGTATGTGTTTTTAGCGTACAGTGCTGAACGTGATGCTTCTTGCCTCAGCACTGTCTCTATAATAAATAAATCCTGAACTCTAAACACTGAGCAGCGGCTTTTTGTTCCGACTGTTTGCTTTGGAGTGGAAACATGGAGACACACAGAGACGGCAGGGTTCTTTTCCCCTCCAGCTGCAGAATGTCGGGTCAAAACTGCTCATAAAACTTGGATGGAGGAAGATGGAGCGGTGATCGGCTGCGTCCCCAATGCAGCTCTCTTCCCTGCTCTCGCTGTGAGTGTTCAGACGTGTTTCTGACAGCGCTGGAGGGGAAGAACCTTCCACAGATCTGTCTTCAGTACGCTCTCACTCTGAGAGAGAGAGAGAGAGAGAGAGAGAGAGAGAGAGAGAGAGATTCTTGTGCTGGGGTTAAAAAACAAAAGCTTGCTCAAGGGTTCTGTAGATGATTCATGTTTTTTTGGCGCCTACATTCTTAAAAATAAAGAAAGAGAAGATTGTACAGAGTGATGCTGTGTGAGAAGCTGAAATCTTCCCTGAAGAACTTTACAAGAACTTTCATGGGTCTTCATCAGGGTTTTGTTTTCTACCACAAAGATCCTTCACGTTAAAGGTACACTTTTAGCAGGATTTTTTTTATGATACCAACAAAGAAAGGTAAAATATCCACCAATCAAAAGATTCTTTCCACTTGGTTTCTATATAAAGTGTAAAGTAAAAAATGAATTCAGTATAAAACTGAGTTAGTGACTTTTATTTCATAGTGAGTAGTGAATTCAACCTGCCTGATTTAAAAAATCTAGATGCAATATTTTTTTTATCCTATTACAATGTACAATTCTCTTTCACTGTTGCCTTCTCTCTCTCTCTCTCTCCCCCCCCCCTCTCTCTCTCTCTGTCTCTGTTTCAGTCTCTCTCTCTCTGCTGTGTCTCTCCCTCCCCCTCTCTTTCTCTCTCTCTCTCTCCACCTCTCTGCTCTGTCTCAGTCTCCCTCTCTCTCTCTGTCTCTGTTTCAGTCTCTCTGCTCTCCCTCTCTCTTTCTGTCTCTCTCTCTGTCTGCTCTGTCTCTCTCCCTCTCTCTCTCTGTCTCTGTTTCAGTCTCTCTGCTCTCCCTCTCTCTCTCTGTCTCTGTTTCAGTCTCTCTATCTCTCTGCTGTCTCTCTCCCTCCATCTCTCTCAGTCTCTCTCCCTCTGCTGTCTCTCTCCCTCCATCTCTCTCAGTCTCTCTCCCTCTGCTGTCTCTCTCCCTCCATCTCTCTCAGTCTCTCTCCCTCTGCTGTGTCTCAGTCTCTTTCTGTCTCTCTCTTTCTCTCTCTCTCTATCTCTCTCTCTGTCTGCTCTGTCTCTCTCCCTCTCTCTCTCTCTGTCTCTGTTTCAGTCTATCTCTCTACTGTCTCTCTCCCTCCATCTCTCTCTCTCTCTTTCTCTCTCTCTCTCTCTCTCTCTCAGTCTTTCTCTCTCTGCTGTGTCTCTCTCGCTCTCTGCTCTGTCTCATTCTCTCTCTCTCTCTCTGTTTCAGTCTCCCTCTCTGCTCTCCTTCTCTCTCTCTCTCTCTCTCTCTCTTTCAGTCTCTCTGCTCTGTCTCTCTCTCTGTCTGCTCTGTCTCTCTCCCTCTCTCTCTCTGTTTCAGTCTCTCTTTCTCTCTGCTGTCTCTCTCCCTCTGCTGTGTCTCAGTCTCTTTTTGTCTCTCTCTCTCTGCTCTGTTTCAGTCTCCCTATCTGCTCTTCCTCTCTCTCTCTCTCCCTCCCTCCTCCCCCTCTCCCCCCCTCCCCCCGTGTCCTCGGTGCTAAATTGAGCCGTAACTGAATTGTTTCGAGGTATTTCTGTAAATGCTCCTGCAGGAGGGAGACACTGCGAGGTTGGAGAGTTCAATTCCGCCTGTGACGACCTCGACAGACAAAAGCATGTCGGCTCAGAGTGACACCGAGGCTCTGACACTCGTCTTTAATTGTTTCTATTTGCTTCAACACGCAAAGTCTTGAAATGAAATATTCACAGATCCAGATATGAAAAACATAATGCAGTGCATTTCGGCGATGAAGTACAAGGTTCTACATTCGCTTTTCTCTGGTTACGGTGTGTACTCTGGAAATTGGTTTTCTAAAAGAGCTGATTAAAAAATGGGGTCAACATGTGCAGAAACGCGTGTATAGTGAATAAAATATCTGTAATTTCTGCACCTGCTGATTTCTTCAGTCCTCCTTTACCATCTTGCTCTTTAAAAAAAAAAAAAAAACATCAGGAACTCATGCTGATCTGTAATCTATACAGTAATCGCTGATACACATCTGACTGAAATCCCAGAAAATCTGAAAATGATGAAAAACTAGCAAAGGAGAAATATAAGATCTTAAAAAAAATTACAGCCAAAAATGTTTTGAACGTCGTCATTTTGAAACAAAAGCAAATGAACACAATGTACAAACAGTGAAACCTTCATTGTTCACATTTATATAATGAGCTTAACACTTAAACTGATGGATTCTGTAAAAGATTTTGTAAAAGAAATTTTACAGAGAATTTTTTTTTTCTTATGCTTTTTTTTTATAAACAGGTAAAGAGTCAAAAGAGAAACTTTGGGAAATCCTCATCTAACGAACGTTTCTTATTAGAGGGGCTCTTAAAACGAAAATGGGAAGAAGTAAAAATATTTAAATGAAACTTAAAAAGAAATGAAACTCTTCGTTTTTCCGAAGCTTCGGGTGACGAGAGCAGAACCTTAATCTCTGATCATATCCACAATGTGTATCAGTTCCTCTGATACACAGAGAAAGAACTTTCTTCAGTCAAAGACCATTAAAGTTCTTTTCTTTTTTTCTTTTACTTCACACGTCTGGATGCCGTGTTTCATTTTCTGAACATGACTTCAATCTGGATCGACGCCGCAAAAAGCTTCGGAATGAGAAAAAAACCAGACGGAGGAGTGGTGGAGGTGTGCGCAATGTCATTTAGAACGAAATCATTCACACCAATCAATGGAGAACATGGTTAAGGAAGAGCAGCATGGTGGACTAACCCCAAACTCCCCACAACACACACACACACACACACACAATAAAACACCCTCTATATCTGCACAAACGTCCAAACGCAATAAACACACGCATACACACACACACACGGGTCTGCTGGGACTCATCGGAGAAATGAGTGTGGGTCCACAATCTTATTCTCCTGATCAATTATGAAGCGCATCATCAACCTGTCACTGAGGTTTTTACCAAAACACATCTGCCGGGGTCCGTCCCAAATCACTAACCACGTTAAATACACTGTGTAGTGAAACCGTTCTTCAGGCGATGTTCACTAAAAAGTACAGAAGAGCATGAGGGATGAACGCTTTGTACATTCACAATAGGTTTACTCTTCTGGTATTTTATTACTAACAACTAAACTGTTTGGGTTTCAAACACCCCTACAACGGGCCATACCAACTGCTTTTCTTACGCTTTCATTATGAACAGGAACCGTATCCATAGCAACCTGTTATGTGAATTATTTCACTAACTTAGTCATGTAAATACACGCATGTGGTATGTGCTTGAATAAATCTATCCATTAACATTAGATTATTAACTTGTTTTCCTAATAGCTAACCGCTAGTTTGCTAGCTAGCTACATCTAACATAATCATTGGTCATCTCAACTGTAGCTAAGCTAGTTATGTGCCCCTTTTGCGTTCATTTTTAACGTATAGTTCTCTGCTAGTTTGCTAGCTAGCTACATCTAGCATAATCATTGGTCCGCTCAATTGTAGCTACTTTTGTGTTCATTTTGTGTCCAATTTTTGTGTTGATTTTTCACTATCGGTAAAAATACAGAGTTGCATCCTTCATATTAAAAAAAAAAAAAAATGCTAGTTAGCAAGTTGACCCGCTGAATGTCATGGTTCAACCTACACTCAGTGTGTTTAGGAGGCTGAACACATCACAGATTTAGTGGTGTGTGTTAACATGTGGATAAAGTGCGATAGAAAATGATTTTCAGGATAAATGGTTAAATAAAGAAAACAAAAAAGGACATGTAGGGTGATTTCTTTTTTTTTTTATTAGTAACAGCTCAGATGTTTCCACAAACATGTGTGTATTACATTTCTAACACCCCTACAGTGGGCCATACCAAGTCTTTTTTTCATATGAATATATTATGTGACTATCTATAATAATAATAAACGTATCCCCCAATAGCTAGCTGCTAATTTGCTAGCTAGCTACTCCTAGCAGCTCATTTGTAGCTGTATTTATGTCCATTTTGTGTTTAATATTTAACATCAGTAAAAAAAAAATAGGTTGTTTCCTTCATATTTACTAAGAGATAGCTGACTTGAATAGTGAAAAAAAAAACAAAAACAAAAAAATGCTAGTTAGCAAGCTAAGCCCTTGAATGTCATTGTATAATCCCTTCTTATATAAAACATTGTTGCCTTATCCTCCTAATGGCTAGCTGCTAGTTTGCTAGCTAGCTACACTACCTCTTGCATAGTCGATGGTCCTCTCATGTCCCATCTACTCACTATCTATCTCTATCAGTAAAAATTCAAAGGGTTACTTCGTAAGAGCTAACTGACTAGCTTCCGTTATATTTACTAAGAGCTAGCTAGGCTAGAATAAGTTTTACTTAAATTGGAAAAATGCGCTAGTTAGCAAGATGACCCCCTGAAGATCATGGTCACGGTACAATTGCCAGTCAGTGTGTTTCAGATTTATATTAATATCTTCTGGTTCTGCTTCTGAAGTCTCCACTGACATTGACTTGACCTTCAGCTCCCCAAAGAGTCGTCTATTTCAAGGATTTTCAATTATTTTTCGCCTTTTTGCAGCTTTAACTGTAAAAGAAAAAAAAAAATCACAGATCCCAGTAGCACATAATCCAACAATTCAAATATTACACTCGTTATTTAAATGCATACAACAATAATTTGTCGTAATTAATTCAAGCTGTAGAGCTCGTCAGTAGATTTAAGATGATATTATTTATAGATCTACTGGTTGTTGATTTATTGAGGTTTGGATTAAAGGTGTTACAGTCAATTTCTTTTTATTTTCTCACAAGATGCGCTAGTTGGAACAGAAAGAGCGAACAGGATGGACCCTGCTATGACCCTCAGAGGTCAGAGTTCATGTGTGAATAATGAATACAATTCTACTGACCTTTGACCCTGAAGAACAGGGTCACGGGCATGCGGGCTTATGCACTTGCACGTATACACTAAATTACACGAGGCAGACAAGATGGCCGTCTTTAGGCTCTCTGTAATGCAAACAGCAGAAGACCAAAGTCATACATAAAAAATATGTAAATGTAAATATGTTGAAATTCATAAAAGAAACAAAGTGGATTGTTTTAGATGAATAAAATCCTGACAGATGTGTAAAACATACAACTATATATACTGTAAAGAGAACTTCTTTCAACAACATTCCCACAATAGCATCAACTCATGATTCAATTAAAAAAAAGAATGAACGAAACTATACAGAGTAATAAAGAGTAGTTGATGAGTAACATGTAGGTTTAATCAGAGATTATAATCACTACACAGTACACTATATGGCCAAATGTTTGTGCACCCCTGACCATCCCCACATGTGGTTCTTCCCCAAACTTTTGCCACAAAGTGTGAAGCACACAATTGTATAGAACGTCTCTGTGTGCTATAGCATTACAGTTTCCCTTCACTGGAAGTAAGAGACTCAAACCTGTTCCAGCATGACAATGCCCCTGTGCACAAAGCGAGCTCCATGAAGACATGGTGTGTGAAGGTTGGAGTGGAAGAACTCGAGTGTCCTGCACAGAGCCCTGACCTCAACCCCACTGAACACCTTTGGGATGAACTGGAACACTGACTGAACCCCAGACCTCCTCACCAACATCAGCGCCTGATCTCACTAATGCTCTTGTAGCTGAATGAACACAAACCCCCACAGCCACGCTCCAACATCTAGTGGAAAGCTTCCCAGAAGAGTGGAGCTGATTATAACAGCAAACACAGGGGAATAAATCTGGAATGAGATGTTCAACAGGTACATATGGGTGTGATGGTCAGGGGTGTACAAACTTTTGACCATATAGTGTGTGTGTGTGTATATATATATATATATATAATATATATATATATATATATATATTATATATATATATATATATATATATATATATATATATATATATATATATATATATATATATATATTATATTGAACAGCGCATTAAACACCACTCACATGATCAACAGAAAGAGAAAGAGAGAAGCATAAGTCCATGACCCGAGTACTGAATATGACGCTGCTCTCTGTGACTGCATTACTCTGACCGTGACCAATCAGATGCCTCGAGTGTCACCACGGCCAATCAGAAATGTTCCACACTCACAGTGTTAAACGCTACATTAACTGAGGAGGGGTCTTTGCTGACGTCACCTAGTGTTAACCGCTTACATTGTCAGGAAGTTCAGTGTGTCGTGTAAATCTGAATTCTGAAGGGATTTTTAAGTTTTCGCTGCCGAAGGAAAATTAACAACATCCAACCAATCAGGCGTCAAGGCATCTGTGCTCTCCTGTCAATCATCTTGCTTGTTAATTTAAGAAAATTCTGCCTCTTCAGTCGACATTCAGTTTTGGTGTGTAACTTTTAACAGAAAATTGATAGAAGCTAGTTTTCAAAGGCCTAGCTTCAGCTTTCACATAAAAATAAGAGAAAATAATAATAATTTTTATCTGTAACACACTTTCCTACACCCTAAGTGCAACAGGATTAAAAAAAATGTATAATGTTTAATATTAAAGCATTAATTACATAAAAGGCAAATATTGTATTTTCTATAATTGTCCAATAAAATGCTATAATAAATGCTAAAATAAAATGATCTGTCAATCAGTTTCTCACCATTACATACTTCCTGGGTCACGTGACACAGCTTAACCAATCAGAAGGCAGCAGTTAAATTTAGTAACAGATGAAGCAAAACACACACATCCTTGTCTGAGTTAAAAAAAAAATACAATCTTTTAAAAATTATGTGCTGAGAACCCTGTCTTATGTGACATGCGTGGATATATTATTATAGCTGAGTGTGTGTGTGTGTGTGTGTGTGTGTGTGTGTGTGTGAGGTTTTAAGGCCACAGATGATGGATGGATGCATCTGAGGTTCTTAAGTGATTGGAAGGAGATTGAAGACACGCAATTCACTTAAGCGCACTCTGTGGTGGAGGAATCGGGAGAACGAGTGGGAAAAGACACGTCACATATGCTGTGTTCAAATTGTGGCCTGTTTCACAGTGTTTACAAGAAGATTTTACACAAACGATTAAACGATTACGCTAATCAGAATTTTCTTTTTCTCAAATTTTCAAGTTGTGACGCAAAGTTGGCGTGGAATATGGCGGAACCTGTGGGATTTTAGTTACTACTTGATGCTAAGTGTAATTTTAGTCACATTAAGTCTGTTTTTAAGTAATTTTCTAACACATCGGAGGGAAATGTTGGTATTCCGGACATTTCTGTCTCACTTTCGATGTCCTTCGACCACTACATTGTCTGTATTAAAGAAATAACAACTATGTGTTAGCTAACTTGTATCTATCATTAGCTAGCTTATGCTTGGTGTCCATTTCCTAGTTGCCTAGCAACAGTGTTCTGAATGTTTTTGTGTGTCACAAATTACTCACATAAAGTTTTTCAAATGAGTCAGAATTATGAATTCAGAATTGAATTCAGTGTTTTCCAGACACTGTATGTCTTTTTGTTGATGTCACTCTACCTTTATTTCTCAGTTGCCTAGCAACACTATTATGTTTAATATGGCAGATCCCATGGACATTGAATTAGCATTTGATGCTAAGTGTGATTAGTCTAGTTTTTGTCTTATTTTTGATTGTGTTTTGATTACATTGTTCGTATTAAAGAATCACTTCATC
>NC_069715.1:2365802-2420802 GCF_027358585.1 Pangasianodon hypophthalmus
CTGTATATATATATATATAGTACTGTGCAAAAGGCAGTCTATTTGTTATAGATGTTTATTTTCTGACTTCTACATTATTGATTCAGTACAAATACATTTTAGATTCCAAACATTAGTTTTCCGGCACAAATGAAATGTTACAGAAAATGTTTGTATGTCAGTAAAGAAAGCAGCAGATTCCATAAGAGACACTTTTCAGATAAAAACATAATGAAGGCTGCTGGGTTTCGCTGCAGAAATAAGAAGCGAGTCGACAGTCAAAGTCTCCAGAAGAACTGTGGCTGCTTCTGCAAGATGCTCAGTAACACTTCCAGCTCATTTCCTTATAAAACTGCACACACTGCACCTCAGATACTGCTTTATTTTAAAGCGAAGGGTCGTCACACCACAAATATTGACTTTGTTTCATTTATTACTGTTTTACTGCTCTTTATAGTATTTTTTTAAATGTAGAAACATTAATTTCATTATTTTTGAGGCATCTTTGCTCTACAGCATTTCCTAAGACTTTTGCAGAGAGAAAGAAAGAGAAAGAGAGAGAGAGAGAGAGAGATTGATCATCACATATCAGTATGGTACAAAAATTGTGCATCCTTAATCACTATTGTACCTCATAACGAGTGCTTACACACACACTAACTGCCTAAACCTCCTGAAGTACGAGAACCGGCCTTTAAACAGGATCCATTAACACTCTCGCTTCCTTTCTTCCCCTCTCAATGCTCCATCCTTTTTAATTCCCCTCCATCCTTGTTACAAGTGAACAGAAATATGGGATTACTGCAAATCCTCACGATGTGCTGTTATAAAACCGGGACTGCGTGTGTGTGTGTGTGTGTGTGTGTGTGTGTGTGTGTGTGTGTGTGTGAGGGTGAGGTTCATGGATTATACTCTGAAATCGTCTTGAAATAAACAGTAGGGTTATTGTACTTGCTTTAGAAAGACACTCTCTTATAAGCGCTTACACACACACACACACACACACACACACAATTTCTCAAGGTTGCCTAATTACACTCATACACACGTTATATTATGAATTTAGATACAGTGAGCAATCTTCACTTCCTCCCACTGACTCTTTAGATTTTATACTAACACACACACACACACACACACACACACACAGAGTATATACACATACATAGGTTCTGCATTACTAAAGTTTTATTTAAAAAGGCCACTATTTTTCTTTCTGCTTCTTCTTCTTATTATTATTAACATGTAATAGGTTATATACGATATTATTATTAACATGTAATAGGTTATATACGATATTATTATTAACATGTAATGTTACATCATATATTATTAGCCTTTATGTTAAGTTAGCCTTAAAGTTATACCATTTATTAATATCATATAATAAATTATAACATTTCTTCCATACATGTTTTCAGATGCTGCTAATCACACATCATACGTCATATTCATATTTCAGATACATTATTTTCATTAATATAAATGAAGTTATTTATTTAAAGAAGTATGTAATGATGATTATAAACATTTGATATGCTTTACAGTTAGAGTTTATAAATCCAGCTGGTGTGACTGTTGTGTAATTTGGCTTTGCATTGATGATGTATGAATGCTGATCATCATAAACGCTGCATGATGATAAATTAGACGTCTGTCATTAACACACACGTCAGATATGAAACAGATTCTGCTCGAATCCGTGTGCGGTTAAGGGAATATTGTGGATTTGATTTCTGGCTGTAAATTGTTGTGAATATTTATTGAAATTTGACTCAGAGTTTCTTCCAAACATGAATATATATATATATATATATATATATATATATATAAATGATAAAATTTCCCTCACACACACACACACACACACACACATGACACACAGAGGAACGATCCTCCGTGTCACTGGAGCGTTCATACGTCTTCTCCGGCCCATAAAATGTTTACAAGACTTTTTCCAGCTGTTCCCTCGTTCAGTTTGTGAAAGGAGACGCCGCAGCAGAAGCGTGGCTTCATTAGTCTTGATTTCTGAGAGGGACCCGGAGGGAGGAGGGGCGTTCTGTCCATCTGCTCCTGCAGCGATGGAAGTGAAGCTGTGACCTCACTGAGCGCCCTAACCGACAGAGGTCAGCGCGACCTTTGACCCCGCGCCCACTAGCCGAGCAGGGTGGACATCTGCACGTGCCCGCTGATACCGCATTCACCATCGCTGCGGCACCGAGGCGCAATATGGCCACGCATTTGCTGCTGTTTTTCTTTCCTTTTTCATCTCTTTTTTTTTTGTAACAGAAAACTGAAGCTAACCTCCTCGAAACATGTTTTTATATAAACAGAAATGCAGCGAACGTCTCTCTTGCGTACACATTTCACTTTATAACAATAAAAAGGCTCACATAAGGAGGACAAATTTATACTTACATTAATTTGTTTATATCCAAAATCTATGTGGAGTCTGTCAGTGAAAAGGCTCTGTAATGAAATTCGACACGTTTACTGAATGTCAAATATACAAAATAATACAAAAAATAATAAAAATCAATATAAAATTAAATAGTATAATCAATATAGAATATAAAATAATATTTAAAACTATTTAAAAATATAAAACTATAAAAAAAAATGATACAGAACAATATAAATATATAAATAACATTAAAAATATCAATTCTAAAACAATATAGAGCAAAAAAAGTAATAACAAATTATATAAAATATGCAAATAATATAAAACAATATGAATGCATGTTTTATACAAATATGGATGCTTCATTTTTATTTTGATTTAATTGTAATTGTAATTTAGACTTCAAAACTCTAACGTAGCCCCTTAATCTGGTCACGTTGTTTAATTATGCTAAAGTGTTTATATGTATTTGTCACTAACACGTGAAGTTTCTGGAGTAGTCTGAGTTAGCATGTTAGTATTGGTATTAGCGTATTAGCTCCGAGGAGCTGATGATGAATTGACGTTTCTGTGCGAGGGTTTAAAGGCCTGCTGTTGCGCTAACAGATATGACAGCAGACGTTATTAGCCTGCGGGTTCTGCGTTTAAGTTCCTGATGAATGAACCAAAAGCAGGACATGACAGCGTTTGGAGTGATGTTCACCGTACACATGCTTCCTGGTCGAGATCATAGCAAAGAAATATATATATATATATATATATAAACATATATATGGCTACAGGAGGGTGCAAATTAAAAACAATAATTTTATCAAAAAACAATAATTTTATCATGGTATTATAATTATGAATTATTATAATCCTGGGAAGATTTATCAGTAAGAAAGAGGGAAATATTATGATTAGATTACATTCAGGTCGGCTTATGATGACGCAAAAGTTTATAAAGTTTAATTAAAATAGTAAAATAGTAAAAAATATAAAGTGTAATTTCAAACATATGCATAAAGCAGAGAAAGAGTACTGCTATGCTAAAGGATAGAACAGTAACAGTGTGTTAGTTTACACACTCGTTAATCCGGAGAAATGACAGCAGAAGTTTTTACGTCAGATCTGACAGTTTTCAGTCCAAAATCGATGCCATTAAATGGCGTATGTTTTCAGAAGTGAAGCACAATAACATAAAAATACTGCTTTCTTTGATTTTCACTACTGTACAGATGTTCTGGAAATAACATAATATAAGTGAGGAGTAAAACACTGTGTGCGGTGCAGTTAGAGGAAAATAATCAGCTACAGGGTGGTGTGATGGAGCAGAGTTACTGTCACCACCCTGACGTTGATTATTTTCCTGTAACAGCACATCCTGAAGTGTTTTATTCCTCTTACACCACAGCAACTTGCCAACACGTACATTTTTTATTAATTAGAGAACGACACATCGTATTATTTATCTGTTTATAGCTGTGAAACATCCGTGAAACGAGTTTTCACTTACGTTATAGCAGCTATAAACGCTTGCTCCTTCACCAGTCGCTCTTTATTCTCTCTCTTTAAGACAAAAATCGCAGCTTGTTACGCATCTTACCGAGAAACCGCAACGAAGCGTAAACTCTTCTGTCCTTAAAGTTACAAAGCGCTGACACTGGAGACTCCTTCCATAAACGTTACATAAACATCTCCTTACAGATCAATGATTACACACATATTAATTACTGATTATTGTTTATTATTAATGGTGTACAAGTCTGTGTGAATGAGCTGTTACTATAGAAACGATAAGGTATTAATATAAACCTGCTGCTACTGTCAGAGCTGCTGTTATAGAAAACTAATCAACACCTTCTGACCAATCAGAGACCAGAACTCACCAGCGCTGTGCTGTAACTAGTTAATGTAAGCCACAGTATATTTATGTTTTTGACTTTTGGAGAATTTATATAATATTATAGGTGTGTAATCACTGATCTGTAAGGAGATGTTTGTGTAACGTTTATGGAAGGAGTCTCCAGTGTCAGCGCTTTGTAATATTAATATTTTTACGAATTACAACTTTGATATGAAACGCTATCAATCTGAAACTTGAAGGTGATTAATTGATTAAGTGGTTAATTTTCTCCGACAGTGGTGCAGCTGCTTGTCAGAGGTTTATAGACGACTAGTTTACAGCAGGTTAGAATTCATTTTAAATAAATCTCTAGCCGAGAAATAGGTGAGAAATTCTCCTGCATTATATTACGCTGTAATTAGTAGCGAAGATAATGTTTTTTGCAGTGTAGTCCAGAATGTGTGTTGTGTGAGGTGTAGATTGTGGTGATGTGGTGGTTGTGTTACTGTACACTGTACTGAGACGTGGTTATGTCACACCCCAGAGACCTCAGACTCCTGAATAACAGATTGTTAATGTGATTGAGCGAGTGAAGCGTCGCTGTTTAAACTCGTAATTACATGAGCAGCGCGTGGCCACGCTACCCGCTGCACAGCTCGAGTTCATCTCAAAGTGTGGCACAGGGATGAACTTCGTGCAGTAGAGGTTTATTTTATAGCGAGAGAGCAAATGGAGGCACTTGTGTGATATTTACTGTCTCTAATTACACAACACAGAGCCCTACGTCAGAGCGTTTGTACAACAGCCGCACAAAATGCAAATCAAACTGGCCTACTATGCTAATTATCAGGGGTGTGTGTGTGTGTGTGTGTGTGTGTGTGTGCACTGCAAAAAAGTAGCAGCTTAGCAAGTGAAAATATCTTGAATATAGTTTTAAAAGACAACACTAAACCAAATCTACAATTATTAAAAATATTTCTTAAACATTTTTACTCATTTCTAGCTTGAGACAATTTTGTTCTGCTGGCAAATTTAGCTTTTTTTCTGTTTAATGTTTAATGCTTGAAATAAGTAAAAATGTGTAGAAATAGATTTAATAATCTGATATTTGGTTTATGGTAATCGTATAACAATCATCGTTTTAGATCAATTTGACTATAATTGAGATATTTTCTTTTGTGAAGATTTTTTATTTTGAAATTTATATGTGCATTCATCTTTTGAGATAAAATCATTAATTAATTGAACGCACATCTGTGCACAGCTGCCCGGTCTTTCATTAGAATTATTAACCATCACAAATGTATTAAAAATGCACGCGCTCGGCTTGTTCGTGTCGGCGTTACTGATGACACGTGAGTTATTATTAATGACATTTCAAAATAAATCACGTATAAATCAGTCAGTTTCAACCAACAGCTGATTTATTTACTTTTGCTTTTAATAAATGCATTAAAAATAACAATATTAATAATAATAAACGCTACGTGACTCATTTCTTGCACGTAATTTTTTAAAGAATATTTCCATTTTTTATATTCCCATTTTATTTATACACATACATCTTCTTTAAAAAAATTTTTTACACTTTATTTGCACTTTAATTTTTCTAAATTTATTCATCGTTACATTTAATTCTTATCATTCATATATTTGTTTTATTCTTAAAGTGACACTAATTTTAAATGAACGTTTTTTCAGTGGCTCAGATTTTAGATGTTTGTGGTGTATTTATTTGGCGGATGTTTTTTATTCAGTAGGAATATGATCCAATTCAAGAACTGAGACGAGACCTTCAGGTTTCTGCTCGATGGTTCAGCAGAAACCTGGTTCCTTGTTCATTTTTATCCTGAAATAGTTACAGTGTGAACAGAACAGGTCTCTGAGTTCTGAATCCCTCCAGCAGTTTGTTTTACAGCCTCCTGCTTCCTGTATTTCAGTTCCACACACAGCTGAGGACGCAGCGCTGACTGATTTCACGGCTAATGGTATATTTTTTTTCAGAGATAAATTAAATAATAAATTAATAATTCATGGAAGGACTCAGGTTAACATTTACATTCCCCAAACCCCGAGGCGTCTCATCACACAGTACCATCATCACGAGTCTCGCTTTACAGTAACGTTCACACAATCAACATTATTTACATTAAATCATAACTTACGAATTGGACATTTACTCTAAAAGATGATAGAAAATTAAAAAATATACTGAATATACACATAAATATATCTAATATTTCACATTAGGACTCTTTTATTAAAGAAATATAAGATTATTATGACTTATAGATTTTTTTTTTCATTTTAAGTCTGAAATAATAACGGTAAAAATAAAATAATAAATAAATAAATAAATAAATAAATAAATTCTATGCAATTCTATGAAATGTACTTAATAATAATATAGATGTTTTATGATAATAATTATTTAAAATGTGTCTATATCTGAGAAATTCTCAGCTATATTATATTATATTATATTATATTATATTATATTATATTATATTATATTATATTATATTATATTATATTATATTATATTATATTATATTATATTAATCAGGCCAACTTAAAATATTTCTTTATAAAAACTATTATTACGACATATTTAGATAAACCCTATTATATTAATAAAATGGCTAAATAATATTGGTACACAGTGGAAATTCTGTAGTATAAATAAAAAATTTTATGAAACATTTTAATAATTTCCTTTTAAAAAATCAGAATGTAGTTGGAATGAACAGAAGAAACGGTGTTTGTTGGGGTAAAGTGCAGAAAGTTCATTTTTTACAACATGTTTTAATGCTGTTTTAATTAAACAAAAAGAAAAGAACTGTATCATTTTAATCCTGATTCTTTTTTGTTCCTAATTAAAGTGTAAGCAAGTGGGATGTTTAGACAGTTATCTAGTTTTTAAGGATTGTATCAAATTACTTTTTATTTTGCATAAAAAAGCATTGTTTTATTTTATTTAGTTATTCTTCTGTGAAGAATTGTATAGAGAATTTTATTGTACAGAGAATTGCAAACCTGTGACCTCGTGCGTTTGAAATATAAAACACAACAACAACAACAACACTAATACTAATCATAAGTAATTTTATTTTATTTTCTTGTAACTTATGCATTACTTATATACATTACCTATATATATATAATTTTGATATTTTTTAAAATATTTTTTGTATACAAACACATACAGTATATATGCATATTGTTGTTTATATTCAGTATAATCACAAACTTTATTTCTGTCTGTTTGGTTAATTTATATAATTATTGCTATTTATATCTAACATTTAAATTATTAATGCTTAATTAACAGCCTGATTAACAGCTTTACATTACACACTGGTTGAAAATTTCTATTTGTAAATGATTATAAGCTCATATTATAATGAATGTGAAAGAAAATCCTGTTTAATGTGGATTTAAAATGATCAAATGCTCACAAACTGGCGGATTGTAAAAATAACATCCTTCCAGTATTAAAGAAGAATTACATTTTTTCAACATTCCATATCAAAGACATCAAACCTGTTTAGTTTCACTTTAATGCTCAATTATTACGCCATGTAAACAAATACAAGATCAACTAAGATCAAGTTTATTGATCCAGAAGCAAATTCTTGTGCCAGCTTGCTCAAGACAAAACAAAACAATGAAAGATAACAATGAATAAATTTGGTTGAAAAAACAAACAAACAAAAAGACAAACAAACAAAAAAACAAACACATATATATATATATATATGAGTATAGAAATATGAGTGTGAATAAAAATTTAAATGAATATGTTTTTTTTTTTACAAAAATTACATGTGCAAAGAAATGAGTGACGTAGCGTTTATTGTTATTAATATTATTATTTTTATTTATTATTTTATTATGAATGGTTTATTAAAAGAGAAAGACGCGTGATGTCTGGACACAGAGCTGTTGGCTGAAACTGACTGATTTATACGTGATTTATTTTGAAATGTCATTAATAATAACCCACGTGTCATCAGTAACGCCGACACGAACAAGCCGAGCGCGTGCATTTTTAATACATTTGTGATGGTTAATAATTCTAATGAAAGACCGGGCAGCTGTGGTGTGTTTAATTAACGATCGTAACTAAATACAGTGATTTATTTATTAATATTAATAATCCATAGAAAAAAAATTAGAAGGTGTGTGCTGTGTGAATTTTAAATCTATGATGCAATAATTCTTCTTCTTATTATTATTATTACATTATTATTCTCAGTATCTCTCAAACCCACAAAAAAGTTTAAAAAATTAAAGCATTTTTTTAAAATTATTTTTAATATAAAAATAAAATACAGGTTGAATTACTTTTATATAAAACAGTGAATTGAATAACATTATGTTTAGTAAAGAATATAATAAATATCTGGTAAATATCCTGCAAATTTAATGATGTACATCTACTCATAATGTCTAAACATAAACCTGAGCATCTAGATATTATTATTATTATTATTATTATTATTATTATTATTATTAGCAGTAGTCGTGGTAGAAGTAGTATTCGAACTGTGCACTGACCATATATGGAAAAAAGAAGATAATCTATTTTTAGAATTTAGGATGAGAATGATTATATCTTTCATACAAATCACTGACTTTTATAACAATATGTTTAATAAAAATACAATTAAATATCCAATTAATATTCTACAACAAAATATACTTAATATGAAATATAATTACATATTAATCTTACTATAGTAGAAGTAATAATATCATTTACAATAATAATAATAATAATAATAATAAAAATAATAATAATGATAATAATTAGTATTTTGCATTTATAATGCAGAACATTTTGGTGGATTCTCAGAGACAAAATGGCGGTTTAAGTGACAATTTAAGCAGCACGGTTATTATCCTCTCACTTTTAAATCCCCCTGTGTGTGTGTGTGTGTGTGTGTGTGTATACGTGTGTGTACGTGTGTGTGTGTGTGTGTGTGTGTGTGTGTGTCTAATCGCCATCTGAGGGAAAACAGCTGAAAATCAATAAGCGTCCCCGCCTCTGACTCTTTATTCATTTAATAACTCCCGAGCTGTGTGTGTTATTGTCCTGCTCCTCTCCACACCACTCGCTCGACATACACACATTTACACACACCTCTCCTACACACTCATCTCTTTTACACTTAAATCTCTTCAGAATCCACATTACAGTGTGTAAATTAAATTACTGTAGCGTACCATTTACAGTGATGCCTTAAATCTCCGCAGGAGTTGTGCATAAATATCAGGACTGTATTGTCTGATCGTTTCCTTCAGAAAGCAGATTAATGCTATTTTATATTTAATAAAGATAAATATCGTAATATCTTAATACATTTCCTTACATTTTTTTGTCCGCAATAAAATATATACAAATGAGCATCTAGACATAAAATTATTTTATGTTTAATGGAAATTCTAAAATGAAATGTACATTATATAAAAAAATAAAATATATTTATATACTTATTGTTGCTACAGTAAAGTTAATAATAATATAGTTTTCTATATAATATGATGTAATATATCTCCATGTTTTGTTGCGGTACATAGAAGTGTGTGTAGAAATAGTTAGTGTAGAAGCAGAGCATGTAGAAGTAGTGTGCGTAGAAGCAGTGTGTGTGTGTGTGGAAGTAGTGTGTGTAGAAACTGTGTAGAAATAGTGTGAGTAGAAGCAATGGATGTAGAAAAAGTGTGTGTAGAAGCAGTGTTTAAAAGTAGTGTGTGTAGAAATAGGAGTGTATTTAGAAATAGTGTGTGTATAAGGAGCATGTGTAGAAGTAGTGTGTGTAGAAATAATTAGTGCAGAAATTGTGTCTGTAGAAATAGTAAATGTAGAAATAGTGTGTGTAGAAATAGTGTGTGTGGAAGCAGTGTGTGTAGAAATAGTGTGTGTAGATACAGTGAGTAGAAGCAGATTGTGTAGAAGCAGTTCATGTAGAAGCAGTGTGTGTAGAAATAGTAAGTGTAGAAACAGTGTGTGTAGAAATAGTGTGTGTAGAAACAGATTGTGTAGATTCAGTGCATGTAGAAGTAATGTGTGTAGAAATTGTGTGTGTAGAAATAGTAAGTGTAGAAATAGTGTGTGTAGAAACAGTGTGTGTGGAAATAATTAGTCTAGAAATAGTGTGTGGAAGCAGTGAGTATAGATTCAGTGTGTGTAGAAGTAGTGTATGTAGAAACAGAGAGTGTAGAAATAGTGTGTGTATAAGTAGTGTGTGTAGAAATAATTTGTGCAGAAATTGTGTCTGTAGAAATAGTAAATGTAGAAATAATGTGTGTGGAAGCAGTGTGTGTAGAAATAGTGTGTGTAGAAACAGATTGTGTAGATTCAGTGCATGTAGAAGTAGTGTGTGTAGAAACAGTGTGTGTAGAAATAGTGTGTGTAGAAATAGTGTGTGTAGAAACAGTGTGTGTAGAAATAATTAGTCTAGAAATAGTGTGTGGAAGCAGTGTGTATAGATTCAGTGTGTGTAGAAGTAGTGTATGTAGAAACAGAGAGTGTAGAAATAGTGTGTATGGAAGTAGTGTGTGTAGAAATAGTGTAGAAACTGTGTGTAGAAATAGTGTGTGTATAACTAGTGTGTGTAGAAATAATTTGTGCAGAAATTGTGTCTGTAGAAATAGTAAATGTAGAAATAGTGTGTGTGTAGATTCAGTGTGTGTAGAAATAGTGTGTGTAGAAATAGTGTGTGTAGAAATAGTGTGTGTAGAAGCAGATTGTGTAGAATCAGTGCATGCAGAAGTAGTGTGTGTAGAAACAGTGTGTGTAGAAACAGTGTGTGTAGAAGCAGTGTGTGTAGAAATAGTGTGTGTAGAAGCAGTGTGTGTGAAGCAGATTGCGTAGATTCAGTGCATGTAGAAATTGTGTGTGTAGAAATAATTAGTCTAGAAATAGTGTGTGGAAGCAGTGTGTATAGATTCAGTGTGTGTAGAAATAGTGCAGAAACAGTGTGTGTAGAAATTGTGTGTGTAGAAATTGTGTGTGTAGAAATAGTGTGTGTATAAAATATATATATTTTCTTTTTTTATGTTGCAACAGTAGAATTATAATTTGATGTAATGAAATGTAACGCATCTCCATTATGTTTTGTTGTATTAGACGATGATGATGATGATGATGATGAAGATTACAGTGGACCAGAATTAAAAAGTAAATATAACGGTGTTATTAATTTTATTATTTTATTTACACCGATGTGTGAAATGTTAAGGGGTTAAAGGTTAATTGTAAATATATTACTGGATAATAATAATAATAATAATAATAAAAATACTAATATTAATGTTAGTCTGACGTTTATGGAGAATTTTTTTTAATTTACAAAAAATAATGTATTAATTCTTTCTTCCTTTCTGTATATGAATGTAAAAATGAAAGCATTATATCATCGTATAATTACAGTATATTATTTAAATATAAATATATGAATAAATTAATGTTTGCTGTAAATGAAATCATTTGAAGAAGTTCATTCAAATAGGTTTTAGTTTATATATTTGTTTTTTTTTAATTTTGCAGTTTTCTCACACTGTAAAGCCCTTTTAAAGAACGTTAATGTAGGAAATGTGAAGCGCATTTCAATTTTATTTATTTATTTATTTATTTATTTATTTATTCATTTATTTATTTAATAGCAGGAGTTCTTTTTTTCGCAGCATGGCTGATAAAGTTTCAAATAAGTGACTAAGATACGACTGTTCACACACCAGCCTCGTACCAATGCAAAGCAAACACACACACACACACACACATGCACAAACAAACACATTGATCTGTGTACAGTTTCTTTCCTGTTTTGCTGTTTAAGCTCCTCCCTGCTCAACAGCATCAAATACACAGATGTTTTACACACACACACACACACACACACACACACACACACACATATGTTTTTGCATATATACAGACAGCTGTGTGTGTGTGTGTGTGAGATTCATGCAAAAAAAAATTGGGTTTATCTAAGCAACAATATTAAAATCTCTTTGTGTGTGTGTGTGTGTGTGTGTGTGTGTGTGTATGAGCAGTCCAAATGGAAGCAGCAGAAATAGATAAAGAGCAGGGGTCCTACCTGGTGGACGAGTGTGTGTGTGTTTCTTGTCGTTTTAACGCCGGTGTGTGGAATGAGATGCTCTCATGCAGATGTCCGGGCCTGCTTTCCTCTCTCTCTCTCTCTCTCTCTCTCTCTCATTGTGAAAGTGTGTGTCCCTCGATCAATTAGCCCTGCCTTAGATTGATCAGGCCCCACACACACACACACACACACACACACACACACACACACATGCAAACGGATGAATGACTCGGTTATTTTATTGACAGTGAACAGAGATCAATGCTGTTTTGCATTTGAAGCTCATAAAGCTCACCAGTACAATGACTAAGGGGAAAGAACACACACACACACATGCACACACATACACACACACACACAAACAACAGTTCTACTCTTATTAAGTCCTTAATAGGTCTACAAACAATAGATACCGTCGCTCTGCCGTAAATGTCTCTCTTCTGTCCAAAGACTCCATTTTACATTTTTCAATTTTTTTTCTTTTCTTCATCTTTCCTGTAAAAGTGATCTTTTGTTAAATGAATTCATTATCACATCACAATGAAAATGTGTAACAGCACACAACATAGAAAGCCTCAATGATTACCAAAAAAAAAACCAATTATCTGAAAAAAATTAAATGAAATATTCATTATAAAACTCCTCTAACCTTGTGTAACAACGAAAACCTCATTTCAAAAAGAAGAAAGAAAGAAAGAAAGAAAATAAAATGTATTTTCTAACCAGTATGAATGCGAGTAACACCAAGCAACATATAAGGCATCATTTAAATGATTGGGACGGAGGGAGGGAAGGAAGGAAGGAAGAAAGAAAGAAAATTAGCATGTAGGCCACTGTTTTAGAGATATTCTCAACTCTGTATTTAATAACACGCCCACGTTTACATTTCTGGAATAAATGGGATCAAAAAAAATTGAACAAATTAAAAAAACAAACAAAAAAAAAAAAGGTGTTTAAACAGAGAGATTTCAGTGAGGAAATTAAAAATTCTACTTTTCTTGAATAATAACATAAATCATTGACACGAAATGATGATTATTTTTTAATCCACCTGTATATAATAATGTGTTTAGTGTGTAATGTATTGTTTTATATATTTATATATTTATACCCTCTTAATAATTCATCCCGATGTGTCGTTTATTCTACAGGCGGTTTAGTATTGATGAGGTGTTCTCGGGGAGGTGTAGAGGTCACGCAGCTGACTTCTGGTCCACTGAGCTGACCATTTGCCCATTGGGCCAAGTACACACACACACACACACACACACACACACACACACACACACACACACACAAAAGGCCATCAATAATCAGGTCATAGCAGTGCAGGCTGTAGGGGGAGGGACAGATCCAGTCTGGTCAAGTTTGACCTTTATTACCCTTTAGTCCAGAGCTGCAGGCTGAATGCTACATGCTAAATGCTACATGACCACGGTGGGGGACGGAGGCTCTGTTTCTAGGCAACAAAGGACACATGGACACTAACGAATTAGTAAAAAATAAATCCAAGATGGAGTGTTTTCTTTTTTTTTTTTTTGACATACAGCTATTAGCTTATCTTATCTTTTTTTAAAAAAATAGCAGTATGGAAGGTGATTATTATTATTATTATTATTATTATTATTATTATTATCAAAATGGCAGAAATTCAGCTGTTTTTTAAGGATCAAGTCTCAATAGCTATCAGTTACAAAATACATTTATAGCACGGAATTCAGCGCTGTTGAATTCTGGATTGTGATTGGTCAGAAGGTGTTGATTAATTTTCTATAACGGTTTTCTATAAAGATTTATATTAATGCACTCGTTCTGATACGTTATCGTTTCTATAGTAACAGCTCATTCACAGTTTTCTGTAAGGAGAAGTGTGTTTATGTAACATGAATGGAAGGAGTCTCCAGTGTCAGCGGTTTGTAACAGTCAGAGGTAAAGCTGGAACTGTAAGTTTTCCGACGTCTTCAGGACAGAGGAGTTTACGCTTCTTTGCGGTTTCTCAGTAACATGCGGAACAAGCTGCGATTTTTTGTTGTTGTTTGTTTCGTTTTATTAACTTCAAGAGGCTGGTGAGGGAACGATTGTTTAGAGCTGCTATAACGTAAGTGAAAACAGGAAGTAACATATTTCATGAATGATAATGTAACTATAAATAGAGAAAAAGTATGATGTATTGTGATTAAATTAAAAAAATGCAATCGTTGGCAAATTGCTGTGGTATAAGAGGAATAAAATACTTCAGGACGTGGCGTTAGATTAAAATAATCAACTTCGATGTAATAACAGTAACTCAGCTTCATCACACCACCCTGTCGTTGATTATTGTCCTATAATTTCATGGAATGGAGTGATTTATCCCTTAGTTAGCTCACTATATATAGTTACCAGTTACTATCGCTGAATATAATGATCTGTTCTGCAGATTTGACAGATTCAGATTTTTTTTTATTCAAAGCAATAACGCTGCAAAAGAATTGAAGAAAATGAAGCAGATGATGTTGAGCAGGATCGATTTCTCTGTTTTAACGTGTTCCTGAAAGGTAAAGATAAAGAGAGTAGAGGATTGTATATGTTTTAATAAGTGATGAAATAAAAGTGTAAACGGAGGCGTGGGTGCTGAGCTCTCGGAGACATCAGCGCTGTCGAGACTGAAGTCATTTCCCAGAGTTTCATCATCACACACTTCCTCTGAAGGTGTATTATGGATTTTTACAGGCTGAACGGGATGTTTATATTCTTTACACCCTGGATATAAAGCACTGAAGACTGATCACACGATCTTTAGGATCTCCAATCGTCTCAACGCATAAACACACACTCGGCTCTCACACACATCACCAAGTTTGTGTGACTTCAAAATGACCTCTTTTTGTTTTTGTCCAAAATAGTAAAAAAGCTTTTTGAAACATGAAACTGTTATTTTTTTCCAGTTAACTTCTAAATTAATGTGTAGCGATGACTCCTGTGTTTAAACGTTTAAATGGTTCAGTCTACAGTAATTTAAACACTGACAAAAGTTAAGCTCCATCACTCTCTGTTTGTTTCATTCAGTATGGTGTGTGTGTATGTGTGTGTGTGTGTGTGTGTGTGTGTGTGTGTGTGTGTGTGTGCTTTTCTGTGCGTGCGTGTCCATAAAGATTTTTAGAAAATATGACAATGTGTTTGTGTGTGTGTTTTCATTTGTGTGTGCGTGTCCGTAAAGGATTTTAGAAAACATGACAATGTGTGTGTGTGTGTGTGTGCATGTGTGTGTGTGTGTGTGTGTGTGTGTGTGTGTGTGTGCGCGCATTAGCTCTGAGTGAGGACTGAATGTACCTATAATGATACCTGATATTTTGAGGACATTTGCTCGGGCCTCACAAAAATATAGACTCAATTTGAAGCTGTAACTGTGTGTGTGTGTGTGTGTGGTGTGTGTGTGTGTGTGGTGTGTATGTGTGTGTGTGTGTGTGTGTGTATGTGTGTGTGTGTGTTTACATGTTAATGTGGGGTCACTCTTCAGCCTGCTGTGGCCACACTGATAAACTTTCCTCCATTCTCACCCCCCAACCACACACACACACACACACTCACACACACACACACACTCACACACACACTCACACACATTGTCATATTGTCTAAAAACCTTTACGGACACACACACACACAGACACAATCAAAAGCAAGCATGTGCACACACACTTTCATATATACCCATAATTATGGGGACATTTGTTCTTCACTATTATCTGAAACCTTTTCACAAACACACACACACACACACACACACACACACTGTCATATATTCCTATCATTACGGTCATTTGGTACTCTCAGTCCTCAACCAGAACACACACACGTCATATATATTAAAGGGCTAAACACACACACACACACACACACACACACCAGAGCACCAACCTGTCATTTGCACTCACACACTAACAGAACTACACCTCACATGTTTTATGTATTTACACATGTTCAGGACTTATTGTTAGCAAACAATAATTTATGTGTATTTATTGGATCTCTGATTTTATGTACTGAGAAAACACACACACACACACACACACAGATATATTAACGCTCACTTTGTTTGCAACACAAGCTCGTCTACTTGCTGTCCTCGGGGTGTAAATCATATTCCCTTATTGATTAGCTTCTGCTGCTTTACGACGCAGATGTTGTAAACGTCAGATTTTAACTGCGGCGTTATTTGATATCAATCTGATTAAAATATTTACTTCGATAAAGCGATGGCTGCACAGCAAATATTCCGGATCTGTCATTAATGATTACTTAAGCGATTAACAAGCATGCAGATGACTATATGGCCATCAATTTGCTCCTCCGCGCAAACAGGGGAGCGCGCGGCGCTGTTTGAGTTACGCGCTGTGATTAAGTATAGGAGCACGGAGAGAGGATCAATCAGGGCACGCACTCGCACTCGTTTCTTTACCCTGAGCAAAGAGGGGCGCACTCGTTTATCTGCTTCTGAGACACGGTTCACAAACATCATAAAAACCACCCACTTTTTAAAAATTAAATCCTGCTAGCTCCTCTTATTCCACAAAAATGATAGAAATGATCACAAAAACAAACACTTCTCTTTACAGTTAACCATCTTCTATTCTTAATACGTTACATGTTGGAATTTTTTAAATATAACTTTTATTTTATGTGATGTTAATTTTAATGTTTTTTTAGTGTGGTTTTGTCAATTTCTAGTAGCTTTTATTTGTAGTGTTTATTTCTGATGCTTGCTAGTTTCTATTATTTTCTATTTTTTAACTATGTAAATCAGTATGTTAGTTTTGTATTTGTGTGTACTATCATTCTCTACTAGTTAGTACCTTTAGTGATAGTTAGTTAGTTAGTTAGTTAGTAGTAGTTAGTAGTTGCACATTTGACCATAAGTGTGTCAGTGTGTATGTAAGCATGCTAGTATGTAAGTAGGTATGCTAGTTTTGTATTTAAGTCTAATTATTTTATTTATTTTATCTAGTTATTTTGCAAGTACAGCAGTATTGCAGAGATGTATGTAATCATGCTAGTTTTAAAACATGCTAATGCGTAAATAAATGTGCTTATTTTGTATTTAAGTGTACTGTATCTCTATTAGCTTGGATGTATACTAGTTTTTATTTTTTTCTGTAAATATTTGTGTTTTATTAGTTTTCATTATCTTTAAGTCTATTGTTAGTGTGTTTTTGTAAGTTTCTAATTGTTTCATTTTTATTTTTAAAAATTTTGTTACAATTTTGTAAGTTTTTATTATTTTTTTAAAAATTTTTTTATTTTTAGCATTGTTTTGTTAGTTGTTATTGTTTTTTTTTTCTATTTATTTTCAGGGAGGTTTTATTACTTTCCATTCAGTTTTAATTTAAATTTTTTATCTAAAGTTTGTAGTGTGGTTTTATTTATTTTTTTTTACAAGTGTTCTATTAATTTCTTTTATAGGTTTTAATTTATTCTTTTTTATTGTTTTAGTATGGCTTTGTTAGTTTCTATTAGTTTTTATTTTCAGAGATCATTTTATATGATATATATTATTTTTAGTTATATATATTAGATTTTGTGATTTTGGGATTAAAAACTTGCAAGTCTATTGTTTAGCTCTGCTTTTAGAGGACTATTTATTAATGCTGTGTTGCGATTATGCTACTTATTAAAAGTGTTATACAAATAAAATGAAATTATAGAATGCAACCTAACTCACTTAACATTTCTATAAAAGAAATAACATTTATTTCCATGTAACTTTTCCATTAAGTGTCCAGAAAAACAAGTAAATACTTCGATGGAAGTAGCTAAATTATGTAGATTAGTTTCTTAATTTTCATTAACTATAATAACACACACACACACGCAGGATCGGTCCTACACTAACTGAAACCAGAAAGTCCTCTCATGGTGGCACGCCAGCTTGGATGAGAGTTAGAAACCACACACACACACACACACACACACACAAACAGCTGGTCCGCTGAGTATCTGACTGATACCAAATCTCTGTAAACATTCAGAGAGTCCACACTGGTTAAACTAATGAACCTGAAACGATACACAAACACACACACACACACACACACACACACAGAGCTCTCAGTGTGATTAATATGCGGGACAGAACAAGTGCTTATCATATTCCCATTTCCACGTAGTTCAGGAGAGCTTGAGATAAGAGCGTAATGTCAACACACTCCTCGAGGCTTTATCACACAGTCGCCCTTAATGAGCCATAAACGACTCTGTGTGTGTGTGTGTGTGTGTGTGTGTGTGTGATTTGCACTGAAATATCGAATACACACCGAGAAAAAGTTCGCCATTCAAAATTCACTGCCATGACTTGGTTTTATTTTATTAATCATCAAACCCATAAAACAGTTTCTGCTAGCAAACTCAGATGGTACTATAAATATAATACTTCTTATGTAAGTATACTAATCTGCAGATAAGTACACTAGTTTATAAGTATGAAACCTATCACATAAGTATGCTATTGTGTATGTAAGCATGTTTATTTATGCATGCTAGTACGGAAATCAGCATGTTTACCTTCTCATTTAAGTGTACTACCAATCTTTACTAGCTAGTGAGTAGTAGTAGTAGTAGTAATTCTTTTTTCTATTCACTGTATTTGAATAGTAGTACTACTAGTAGTAGTAGTAGTTAGTATCTTTGTATACTAGTAAGTATGCACATTTAAGCATGACAGTTGGTATGTGAGCATGCTAGCTTGTAAATATGTATGCTAGTTTTGAATTTAAATGTAATATCTGTCTTTACTAGTTAGTACCACTAGTAATGGTTAGTCAGTAGTAAGACTAGGAGTTAGTAGTTCCACATTTGACAGTAGGTTAGACAGTAGATTAGCCAGTAGTTTACTCAGTAGGTCAGTCAGTAGTTTAGTCAGTGGGTTAGTCAGTAGGTCAGTCAGTAGTTTAGTCAGTAGGTTACTCAGTAGTTTAGACAGTAGATCAGTCAGTAGTTTAGTCAGCGGGTTAGTCAGTAGGTCAGTCAGTAGTTTAGTCAGTAGGCTCCTCAGTAGGTTACAATGTAGTTTAGACAGTAGGTTCCTCATTAGATTAGTCAATAGGTTAGGCAGTGGGTTAGTCAGTAGTTTAGTCAGTACATTAGTCAGTAGGTTACTTGGTAGGTTACTCAGTAGGTTACTCAGTAGGTTAGTCAAGAGGATACTCAGTAGGTTACTCAGGAGGTTAGTCAGTAGGATACTCAGTACATTAGACAGTAGGTTAGTCAGTAGGTTAATCAGTAGGTTAGTCAGTATTCAGTATCAGTATCGACCTATTGAGTTACAAACACATGGAATGATGCATGCCTCTAAATAAACGAGGTTGTATTTACGCTTGTGTGCTACTTCCTGTTTCATTTCACTGCTATTCTGTAAATGTCCTGGTTTATCTGTGAGTATGAGGATCTTTTATTCGATTTAGTTGAGCTTTAAACACTGATGACCGATGCACAAGTCTCACAAACACGTGAATGGATCTTGTTGACATGAAGCTCATTTTGGAGATGAACTACTCTGCACTGCATATTTGCGTGGACCGGTTTGATTTGGTGGAGAAAAAAAAATAAAAGACCTGAATGAAACGTTAAAGTGCAGGCATGATGGCAGATGCTCATAAATCGAGAGAGTGAGAATAGAGAAGGCGAGATGGACTGATGGTGGATGAGTGCAGATATATTCTTCTCAAGGCCTTGTTTAAAATCGCAGTGACCTTGAGAGGCGTCGAGGTCTGACGCGTTTATTGATCAGAGCCCAGCGTTGAGGCCTTGTTCACACACACACACACACACACACACACCACAATAACCACACAGGACCACAGTGTGGAGCTTATTCTCAAACACAATGCTGAGTAAATATGCAATTATCAGACTCTATCAATCTGTAGTTTAGGAAATTCACTAGCAGTGCAGAGCTGGACTTCATAAACTCATTATGTTGCCTCTCGGCCGCGTGTTCCAACGGCCCCAAGTGCTCCAAACACAGACGTTTAACAATATATTTTACATTAAAATGTAGAAAATATGGCATTCATATGAGCATTATTAAACGATCAAATATGAGATTAATCATATGGATAAGAGCATGTCTATACGCCTTATTATATTACGCAAAAAATATATCTAAATTATTATTATAAAAACATGCACTTATCTTTAGAGTTAGTGTATTTTTTTTAGTTTATAGTTTGTATGTTCTTTTTTGTGAATAACATTTTTTATTGGTTTCCCATAAACAATAACAACCAATAGCAACAACAACACAAAAACACAAACATACAACAACAACAACAACAACAACAAAAATAACTATTTAAATCATATACATATATAAAATGAGAGGGAGGGAGGCTGCACATAACACACACACACACACACACACACACATAATTCAATTTCAAATACAAAACAAATTAAGCCAAAGACACATCAACACAACATTCATTAATGCACCAGGTTTCCAACATGTAGTTGTAATTTTTATACAACTTTTCATTTATTTGAATTTTTTTGGTTGTTTTTTTTTTTTGTGTGTATTTCTTAGTTTTTATTACTTTTTATTTTTAGTTGTTATTTTTTCTATTTACTTTTACACTGGTTATGTTAATTTTATGTAGATGTTTTTTTCTGTTTCTGCTTTTGTTTTATATTCCTGAGTGCCCCAGGCTGCATTGAGGTGGTGTGATGATGCGGCGTGACTGTTACCAGCCCACAGTTAATAGTTTTCCTATAACAGCATGCCCTGAAGTGTTTTATTCCTCTTATACACAGCAACTTTCCAACACGTCATACTTTTCATCTGTTTATAGTTACATTCGATGTTGTGGAATGTTCGTGAAACAAGTTCGTTCCTGTTCTCACTTACGTTATAGCAGCTAGAAACAGTCGCTCCCTCACCAGTCGCTCTTTTTTCTCTCTCTTGAAGTTAATAAGATAAAAACGCAGCTTATCATGTTACTGAGAAAACGCAAAGAAGCATAAACTCCTCTGTCCTGAAGATGTTATAAACATACAGCTTTACCTCTGACTGTTACAAAGCACTGACACTGGAGACTCCTTCCGTAAATTTTACATAAACATCTCCTTAACAACAGATCAATGATTTTTTAATCCGTTTACGTGGAGCGTCTGCTGTACGAGTCCCTGTGAATGAGCTGTTACTATAGAAACGAAAACGTAACAGAACGATAATGCACTACTGTCAGAAAATGAAGATGCTGATTAATTTTCAACGGGCAACAAATAAAAAAAAGTTCTACACTTACATTTATATCTTTATATTGCAAAAAAAAATCAACAACATCAATCCCAATTTCTAATCTTCCCAGCCGCCTCCATCTTTCAGAACTAAACTCTCTATAACCTTCTCCACACGGCCGACCTCGTCAATCATGTTAGCGTGATATCACATTTTAATTGTGATGTTTGTGCTTCCCTTGTGGGGAAGAGAGAGAGAGAGAGAGAGGGAACGGTAATTCAGCGGTGTGACAGATGGCCATGGCCCCTGTGGCCACAGAACAATGGAGAATTACTGCAGCATGTTGGCTGTAATTGATCAGAAAAGTGTGTCATATGTTGGCGCTGGAGCTGTGTGGCGTGCGGCCGGTGTAATGGCACTAATTAACGCCGGGCTGTTAGAGAGAAAAAAAGCTTCACTAACAGCTCACAACGGCCTGGAGGCTTCAGCAAGGGGCCTGCACCAGGTGTGTGTGTGTGTAAGTGTACTACACTGTGTGTTAGTGCGCTACTCTGTGTGTATGTGTACTACTCTGTGTGTATGTGTACTACTCTGTGTCTAAGTGTACTACTCTGTGTGTAAGTGTACTACTCTGTGTGTATGTGTACTACTCTGTGTGTAAGTGTACTACTCTGTGTGTAAGTGTACTACTCTGTGTGTATGTGTACTACTCTGTGTGTAAGTGTACTACTCTGTGTGTAAGTGTACTACTCTGTGTGTATGTGTACTACTCTGTGTGTAAGTGTACTACTCTGTGTGTAAGTGTACTACTCTGTGTGTAAGTGTACTACTCTGTGTGTAAGTGTATTACTCTGTGTGTATGTGTACTACTCTGTGTGTAAGTGCGCTACTCTGTGTGTAAGTGTGCTACTCTGTGTGTATGTGTATTACTCTGTGTGTATGTGTACTACTCTGTGTGTATGTGTACTACTCTGTGTGTAAGTGTACTACTCTGTGTGTAAGTGTATTACTCTGTGTGTATGTGTACTACTCTGTGTGTAAGTGCGCTGCTCTGTGTGTATGTGTGCTACTCTGTGTGTATGTGTGCTACTCTGTGTGTAAGTGCGCTGCTCTGTGTGTATGTGTGCTACTCTGTGTGTATGTGTATTACTCTGTGTGTATGTGTACTACTCTGTGTGTAAGTGTGCTACTCTGTGTGTATGTGTACTACTCTGTGTGTATGTGTAGTACTCTGTGTGTATGTGTAGTACTCTGTGTGTAAGTGTACTACTCTGTGTGTAAGTGTACTACTCTGTGTGTAAGTGTACTACTCTGTGTGTAAGTGTACTACACTGTGTGTATGTGTACTACTCTGTGTGTAAGTGTACTACTCTGTGTGTAAGTGTGCTACTCTGTGTGTAAGTGTACTACACTGTGTGTATGTGTACTACTCTGTGTGTAAGTGTACTACTCTGTGTGTAAGTGTACTACACTGTGTGTATGTGTACTACTCTGTGTGTAAGTGTACTACTCTGTGTGTAAGTGTACTACTCTGTGTGTAAGTGTACTACTCTGTGTGTAAGTGTACTTCTCTGTGTGTAAGTGTGCTACTCTGTGTGTAAGTGTGCTACTCTGTGTGTATGTGTACTACTCTATGTGTATGTGTACTACTCTGTGTGTAAGTGTACTACTCTGAGTAAGTGTGCTACTCTGTGTGTAAGTGTACTACTCTGTGTGTATGTGTACTACTCTGTGTGTAAGTGTACTACTCTGTGTGTATGTGTACTACTCTGTGTGTAAGTGTACTGCTCTGTGTGTAAGTGTACTACTCTGTGTGTATGTGTACTACTCTGTGTGTATGTGTACTACTCTGTGTGTAAGTGTACTACTCTGTGTATGTGTACTACTCTGTGTGTAAGTGTACTACTCTGTGTGTATGTGTACTACTCTGTGTATGTGTATTACTCTGTGTGTAAGTATATGAAATTTATATATCTAAGTATTTAGGTCGTAAGCATTCTAGTCTGTGTTTAAGTAAACTTGTTTGCATGTAAGTATCCTACGTGTAAGTATGCTAGTCTGTGTATAAGTAAACTAGTTTTTTAATGTAAGTATGCTAGGTGTTAGCATGCTAGCCTGTGTGTAAGTAAACTAGTTTTTTATGTAAGCATGCTAGGGATGAGTATGCTAGTCTGTGTGTAAGCATACTAATTCCATATGTAAGTATGCTAGTCTGTGTTTACTGTTGATGCTAAGTATCCTGCTGGTACATGCTAATTCATATATATGTTCATTTACACTGTAATGTAATTGTAAATATGCTAGTTTTTGTCATTGTGCTAGTTTACGCTAGTTTACTCATGATCCTGTCTAATAGTTCACATGTATGCTAGTTTCTATTCTAGTATAAATGTAACGATGCTAATGTGTGTGTAAACAAACTGGTCTATCTGTAAATGTGCTAGACATAAATCTCTCTCTCTCTCTCTCTCTCTCTCTCTCTCAGCAGGGTGGTTGTGCATGGATGCACAGACGCACACTGTTTCCAGACATCCTGCAGAGGAGGACAAAAAGCGGAAGTGTGCTAAAGTTTCCTTCAATATAAACCCTCTGATCCACACTACCCTTACAACTGCCCCCGACTACCACCACCATCACCACCACCATCACCTCCACCACACAAAATCAATTTCTATCTCTCTCCAAACCACCAGCAACGCCCCTAAATACTCTCTTCTGGACGAACCGCAATCCTTCCATCTCTTTCACACACACGTTAATAGACACAAGGCATGCAGGACAGTTTAGTCCACTATCAAATCTCCATCTTCCTCCATTTTCATTCTGCTCTTTCCCTCTTTAACCTCTCTTTCTTTCTGTTTTCTTTCTTCACCCCCTCTGTCCTCATCTCCTCTCACTCTATCCATCGCTTTCACCAACCTCCGTAATTGTGAGGTTGGTGAAAGAGCCGATCGTATTCTGATGTGTAGCTCTGGCACCATCTAGTGTTCAACATGTGCAAAACATAAGAAAAACACCACAATGTAAACATGCTAGCATGTAAGTTTGCTAATTTCAGCCAATGTGCTGTGCTAAGTATGCTAGGTCACATGTATACTAGTTTGTAAGTATGTTAGTTTGGAGCATGTCTGACCACTTTGTAAGGTTGCCTGTTTGTTGTAAGTATGCTAGTTTGTGTGCTAAAATTATAGTGTGTAAGTATGCTAGTTTGAATGCTTGTAATCATTCTAGTTTATGCTAGTTTGCTAATTTCACCCAATTTACTGTGCTAAGTATGCTTATTTGTATACTAGTGTATACATGTATACTAGTTAGTAAGTATGTTAGTTTGGAGCATGTCTGACCACTTTATAAGGTGGCTTGTTTGTTGTACATTGTACGTATGTAGTTTGTGTACTAGAATACAAGTTTGGCTATAAAGTATGCTAGTTTGTGTAATAGAATATGAGTTTGGCTATAAAGTATGCAAGTTTGTGCACTAGTATACGAGTTTCAATATAAAGTATGCTAGTTTGTGCGCTAGAATATGAGTTTGGCTATAAAGTATGCTAGTTTTGTGCTAGAATATGAACTATATAAAGTATGCTAGTTCGTGTACTATGAGTTTGGCTATAAAGTATGCTAGTTTGTGCGCTAGAATGCTAGTTTGGCTATAAAGTATACTATTTTGTGCGCTAGAAAACTAGTTTCACTATAAAGTATGCTAGTTTGTGCGCTAGAATATGAACTATATAAAGTATGCTAGTTTGTGTACTAGAATACGAGTTTGACTAAATATAGTATGCTAGTTTGTGTACTACGAGTCTGGCTACAAAGTATGCTAGTTTGTGTACTAGAGTACAAGTTTGGCTATAAAGTATGCTAGTTTGTGTGCTAGAATGCTAGTGTTTTATAGATTGTTAGTTTTTGTGTTAAAATCCTCGTTTGGCTATAAGAACACTAGTAGTATTAAGGAGCATTATATAAGTAAGGTGTTAACCTACAGAAGGTCTCGGATCACTCCTCCATTGTCGGCTGGATCGCAGATGATGATGAGGAGGAGTACAAAGACTTCGTCGAAAACTTCGAAATCGAAATTGTGTACTACTGTACAAGTATGCTAGTTTGTATACTAGTGTATAATTATGCTAATTTGTGTACTAGTGTATAATTATGCTAGTTTGTGTGCTAGTGTATAAGTATGCCAGTTTATGTGCTAGAATGCTAGTGTATAAGTATGCTAGTTTGTGTGCTAGTGTATAGGTATGCTAGTTTGTGTGCTAGTGTATAGGTATGCTAGTTTGTGTACTAGTGTATAAGTATGCTAGTTTGTGTACTAGTGTATAAGTATGCTAGTTTTTGTGCTAGTGTATAGGTATGCTAGTTTGTGTGCTAGTGTATAAGTATGCTAGTTTGTGTACTAGTGTATAATTATGCTAGTTTGTGTACTAGTGTATAGGTATGCCAGTTTATGTGCTAGAATGCTAGTGTATAAGTATGCTAATTTGTGTACTAGTGTATAATTATGCTAGTTTGTGTGCTAGTGTATAAGTATGCTAGTTTGTGTACTAGTGTATAGGTATGCTAGTTTGATATGTTCTTTATCGAGAAACATGAATGCTTGTAATCATGATGGTTTATGCTAGTTTACTATGTTAAGTATAGCGACTCAGTGAACGATTCGGTCTTTTCGAATGAGTCATTTAGGTGAATGAATTGGTATCATTTACTGCATTGAATCACTTCAGATGCATTTGATTTGCTGGGTTTAAACCGGGCATTCTGTATCGAATCAGGGAACGAATCGCTTCATGAATATTCTTGCTTACTACCGAGGGAAATCCGCTCCTCCCGTTGTTCTGCAAGATATGACGTGACCTACAGTGTGTAGAAATTAAGCGCTGCTTTAGGACACGTTCCCTGTGGAAGGACGTCAGTTCGTGCACCGCAGTGCTGCAACCTGCCAATCACACGAAAGGTTACGTTATCATCGCTAATGAGGTCCAGGTGGAGCAGCAGCTAATCAGGTCACGTGACCTCAGTGCATGTTCTGGTGTAAGGAGTCAGTACTTAGAGAACACTTTAACATGGATTTCATGTAAAAAAAAAAAGCTGCCGTTTGAACGATGGTGTTTGCTGTTACGTCTTTTTACTAACATCCTCGTTCTAATACGTTAGCGTTTCTATAGTAACAGCTCGTTTATTGGGACCTGTACAGCAGATGCTCCACATAAACGGATTAAAAAACGTGTAGGTTTTTTTTTGATATGGTAAACTTTTTCTAATGTTATGGAAGGAGTCTCCAGTGTCAGTGCTTTGTAACAGAAAGAGGTAAAGCTGTAACTTTAAGATTTTCAGGACAGTGGAGTTTACACTTTGCTATTGCTACACATAATAATTATTTATTATTATTATTATTATTGTTATTGTTATTAACGAGAGAAAAAAGAGATGGGCTGGTGAGCGAACAAGTGTTTATAGCTGCTATAATGTACCTGAGAACAGGAACTAACTTGTTTCACAAACATCAATTGTAACTATAAATGCATATAAAAAGCATGACGCATCATTCTCGAATAAAAAAATTAATTATTGTCAAATCGCTGTGGTATAAGAGGAACGAAACATCAGGAAAATAATCAACTTCAGTGCGGTAACAGTAACTCTGATTTCATCACACCACCCTGTTGTTGATTATTTTCCTCTAACAGCACCACACAGTGTGTTTTATTCCTTACTCATAGATTAAATTAAAGAAAAACTTCATTTGTTAAGATATTTCAGATACGTTGAGCTGCTTTCTACACTGGAAGGGTTCTTAGCTTCTAAAAAAGGGCTCAACAGAGAAAAACACTGGTGTCAGGTTCTACACAGAAGCTTTAAAAGTTCATCTAGAGGGACAACCAAATAATAAAAGTTTCTGTATTATAAGAGTGTAATTTTTTATCTTGTAATATAAATTTTGTGTGTGAATTAAACAGGAATTGTCCATAATCAAAACAAAGGTGTCACGTCCACCAGCACACCACCAGAGGACGACCTCCGCTGAATGTTACACCTCTTCTTCATTCGTTATCCTTATTTCCTGTGATTGTGTGCACCTGTTGCTCATCCTAGCTCATTAGTAAAGCTGCGTCCCAATTCGCCTACTTATAGTGAAGAAGTAGTACATACTTTTGAGTGTGTAGCAAAAGAGTATACTAACTAACACGTCATGTAACGGAAGAGAACGTTGTTGCCTAGTTACGCACACCGTCACCGTAAACAACCTCCTCAATGCATTTCAGCTTTTCTTCATTCGTTATTCCTTGAAAAACTTTGGTTAGTGCTTAACATTTAGGTTCTTACACTTAAATACCGACGATGCATCAATGCTGTTACACTCGTCAGGTTTGCATGTTGAATTCGGCGAAGCAAACCTTAACAAAACTCCTCCTTCCTCCCTCATGCAAAGAGTTGTGGGTAATATTAGCTGAAAAAGTGTCCACGGATCCATGCTTCATGAATAGTAGACCATCCGGGTACCTTTGGAATCCTCATTTCAACATATTACGATTTGGGACACACTAGTTCTAATCTTGGATACTATTTAGGATGAATAGTAGGCGAATTGGGATACAGAATACCTAATTAAACAGCTCACAGTCTGTGTTCTGGCACAAAGTGTTCACCATCACTACGCATATGTTTATAATTAACCTTGTTTAGTTGAAGTTTGTTGCTATTGTTTCGTATTTAAATAAAGTCCCTCTGTACAGGGATCCTCCTCGACTTCCAGCTGAGTTCACTTTGTCAGAGAGGGAAACAGGCGAGCGTCAAAACAGCAGGAAGTGCAACGATAAAGAGAATTTAGAAAACAAACTAATCAATGAGCTAACACGGAGCAGGCGCACACAATAGATAAAGAAGCCAATGACAGGACGGGGGCGGAGACAGAACTCAAACAGAAACCAAAACACAAACACACGACTTGCGTCATCATCTGTGATAATCGGGTATTATATCTCATTTAAAATGTATTTTTAATTACACCTTTTATTAATTTTTTTTTAATGTTCTCAACTAAAATTAAGTCCAACTTAAATGGAGTTTTCATGATTAACTTTTTTCACGTTCCTATTTTTCGTTCCTCGTTTTGCTACACATTTACTTCTCTCTCTAACAGTTTTTTTCTGAGTGATTTATTTTCCTGTGCTCATTTCCCCACCGCTGTACATGTATTTCTTTCTATCTTCATTCCTTCGTCACCCTCTCGCGCCGTCTCTGTCCTTCTCCTCGACCCCATGCGGGGTTTTATCTCTGTATCTGTTTAGCGCATCATTAAGCCTCTCTCTCTGGCTGTGAGTGTCTGCAGTTTCTCAGCAGCAGGCCACGAGGGCAGCCGTTAAAACACTGCAGTAACACAGAGTCCTGTAGAGCCGAGTGTGGAACGCTGACACTGCCTTAAAATAATAAGTAATAAATCACTCTGTCTCATGCTGCTATTGGAAAATAATCAATGATGGGGTGGTGTCATGAAGCACAGTTACTGTCACCAGCCTGTGCTTTATTCCTCTTGTACTACAGCAACTTGCTAACAGTTACAGTGTTTTATTTAGCAAAGAAAAGTAAAGTTACAGCTTTACCTCTGACTGTTACAGAGCGCTGACACTGGAGACTCCTTCCATAAATGTTAAATAAACAACTGTTAAACAACTATTAATCTGTTTTTGTCGAGCATCCACTGTACACGTCCCTGTGAATGAGCTGTTGCTATAGAAACGATAACGTAAAACAACGAGTGCGTTAATATAAACCTGCATTAATATCAGAGCCGCTGTCACAGAAAACTAATCAACACCTTCTGACCAATCGCAATCCAGAATTCAACAGCGCTGTGTATTATATATATTTTTTTAATTTTTGTGTATGGCTGTTTTATTAATATGAAATTAATATTCTGATATTCAAAAATAATCCAAAATTATTTCCATCATCCAGTGCAATCGGTAATCTCCATTAACCCGAGATGACCAACAGGAAGTGACCGTTCCAGACCTTTCTCTATAATCCCATTTTCCCTGCAGCAGAGGGCACTGTGGTGCTGTGAACAAACATCGCCTTACACACACACACACACACACACTCACACTCACCACTGGTGTTAAACTCTCTCCTCTAGTCCAGCGTTATATAACATCAGATTCGAATCTGCTTTGCTCCTTTACTTGTGCAATTACTCCACACTGCATCGTTCATCAAATTTACTTTTAATCTAAATGCACGCCACAATCAGTTTTATTTATTTGTGTTTGTTTCATTCCTGCCCAATTGAAGTGCAGGGATTAAGGGCTAATTAGAAAGCCTGTAAATGTAATCTGTCTAAATAACGAGAGAGAGAGAGAGAGAGAGAGGGAGAGAGAGAGTGCCCCAGTGGGTCACACTGAACTCACTGACTCAACTGATTCACTGATTGGCAGACCAAACAATTCACTTACTCACTTACTGTATGGAAAAGTAGTGCTTTGGCTTCCAAAACGATTCACTGATTCACTAAATCAAATGCTGACCCAATGAATAAGACAGCAGTGAATCTCAGTCATGGCCAAAAGATTCACTGAGTCAAACACCAGTTTAATGAATGAGAGCGAGCCGTGAATCTCAGTCTTGAACAAACGATTCACCGATTCAGATGCTGACCCTCTGAACGAGAGAGGAGCGAATCTCACTTATGACCTAAACATTCACAGATTCATTGAATCCAACAGAAGTGGATCTCAGTCGTGGCTGAAAGATTCACTGACTCAAACCAGCTGACTGAATGCGAGAAGAGTGACTCTCAGTCATGAGCGAAAGATTCATTGACTCAAAAAATGATTTGCTCAGTGCACAAGGAGTGAATCTTGGTAATTACTGAACGATTCACTGATTCAAACATTGGCCTATTGAACAAGAGAAGAGCGAATCTCTATCATGACCATAAGACTGACTGGCTCTAACATTGATTAACTTAAAGACAACGGATCTCAGTCACAACCGAGTGATTCACTGATTTAAACATTAACCTGCTGAATGTGTGGACATGTAACGCTTCAGCTTGTTTCCATTTGATGGTTTGCTATTGCGAAGGCCATCAGCAACAACTGAACAAAAGGAATGACTACATGGAAATGACCGATAACGATTCATTCAACTGAGCGACTCGTTAAATAGGACCGAATCGTTATACAGCTCTGATCTCAACCCTATCGCACACCTTTGAGATGAAATGGAACGGCGATGTGAAAACGGCTAATATCAGAGCCTGACCTCGCTAATGCTCTAGTTTCCGAATCAAGTCACATCCCCGGAGAAATGTCCCAAAACCTCATGGAACAGAAAGAGAAGAGGCCGCTACTGGGTTTGGGAAAAAATGTTGGGCAAACACGTGCTTGAATACTTTTCAGCTTATACAGAATGGAGTCATGCTCTGTAAACATAACATTTCCAGCTGTGTCTTAATGATTTTTACAACATGTAGGTCTACTTTTTAATTATTGAAGGCTAATAGCGGTATGCTGAAAACTAAAAAAACTCAGTCTGAGGACGTTGTGGACGTGTAAACTATTATCCTCAGGTAGCAAATATTATGTACATCAGAAGATATCATATAAATCAGGACTAATATTCGCATGCATTCTGAGTGGAGCAAGGTGATAAACATGGACAAGAACCAGAGACCACTGATAATCACAAACACCTCTGGAACAGCATGAGACGTGCTAGGAGATAATTAAATAAGAAAAAGATAGATGAGATTAAAAGCTGACATTTGAAAGCTCGAGTTACTCGAATCCCAGCACTGAGACTCCTGCGCTGAATAAAACAGCTTCACACACCTCATAAATATAAGCTCGCTATGAGGATTACACAGCCATCTGTGTGTGAGCGTCCGTGTGTTTCTCTAGACAAAATCATCTAATATTACAATTCATGCCTAAACAAGTCAAACAAGACCACGTTCCTTTTAACGCCAGTAAACAGGAAATAAACAGGAAGCAGATTTCCAACATTTCAAACAACCTCATCATCACCACACAGTTTTTATTTCATCTGAATTAATGATCTAATCTAGATAGTGAGTTAGGCTAGTTAGTTAGCTGATACTAGCTGAGACTGCTAAGAGCATCACATGAGCCCTTTTTCCCACAGCTTTAGTCCATTCCTCTGTTATTATCCTACAACTTTCAGTCGATATACAATTGATTTTAATTACAGAATAAAACACATGGGGTCAACTCCAGCGATTACCAGCTTGTTTAAAGTATCTGTCTAGGATTTATAGCTCTCGTCCAGTTCACCTGTAAAGGAATCTGAACTTGTCAGGGGCGGAGCCATGGGGTGGCCGGGGGTGGCCGCGGTCACCATGGACATAATCACGGCCACCCCACTGGCCACCCCGCTCCTAATTGCATTTTTAAAAGACGAAAATAACTTCTCAAATACTGATCTAGGAGAACCTCGATCATGTCTACGATAATGTTTGGGCCACGAAACTCCAAAACATTAGTTTCCAAAAAATAGCGCAGTTTTCCACCTTTCGTAAAAAGTGTGAGATGAGGAGTAAGTTACAGCGCAGCCTCGGTTCCTGGATCAACTTCGAGTGTTTGTGCACAACACATCCTATCAGGTGGGTTATAAAATCAGAAAAATGATTATTTGATTCGTTTAAAGATTGTGAACGTGTCGATTCAGCGCAGTTTTATCAATGTCCTGTGTAAACAGAAGCTAGGAAGCAGTTAGCTTTACATTAGCTGACTTAGATGCTTAGAACTAATTGTCACGTTATCTAGGAGTTTTAGGAAATTCATTAAGTTATGTTTTTATAATAAAAAATGTTTAATACAATTCAGACATTAGGCTCAAGATTGATTTTATATATAACAGAAATTATAGAAACTTTTAACCTAAATAAATTTTTTTAAACATGGTAATGTTTAAATGTTTTGCTTCGGTGTACTCATGTGAGACAGTCAGTGAAATGTAAGAAAAATGAAAAAAAAAATAAAAAATCTTGATGAATTTGTGAATTTCGTTGCTTTAAACCACAATAACCGCAGAATCCAACTAATGTAAGTTGTTTGTACTAGTAGTACTAGTGTCACGGATTTTGGAAACAGCTTGTAAGTTTGCTGAAGTTTTATTGTTTGCACTTTTAATAAAATGCATTTCAGTAGCCTACATAATTGACCTGATTTTCTGGTCTTTATATAGTTTTTTCAGCAATGGGAGAGACGAATTCTGGTTTCAAAGTGAATTTCATAAGTTTTATTTGATCAAATAGTTTCGAAAAACATGAGGGTGAATTATGACTATAAATGTTATGTGAATTTAAATTAACTTTAATTAAAATTAAAGTATTGTAGCAGTTGCACGTTATACCTCATTGTGATTTAGGCACCTATAATACTTTTTAAAAGGATTTTAAGGTTGGATGAGTGCCATGTGTGTTTGCATAATGATATTTTCTGTGCCACCCCAGAGTAACTGCTGGCCCCTGCCTGGCCACCCCTATGAAAAATCCCTGGCTCCGCCACTGGAACTTGTCTGACTGAAAGTGTTGCTAAGATGGCTGCTGAGTAGACAGACTTCTCTATAAGGGCTTTGTTTTATCGTAAGATACTTTAAGAAACATGAAACGCTCCACCATCTCGATAGACTCCCCATGAATGAGATCAGAACGCTGCGACTGCCGATAACCAGCTCTTTTGTTTCAGAGACTGTAGATAACCATCTGCACACCATTGTGTGAGGTGAGAGATGGAATGCTGGAAGTTTCAAACAGCTTTACTGTCCTTGAGAATTGTGAGAGTTAAGATATCGTCAGCGTAATTCAAATCATGGAGAGAGAGAGAGAGAGAGAGAGAGAGAGAGAGAGAGAGGATGCTGCTGCAGTCATGTGCATAGAATGTAAATAGAAAGGGGCTCAGGACTTACCCTTGAGATACGCCAGTGCAAGGTTCAAGGCTGCAGCTACGGCAAATTTAGGGGAAGTTCCACCTCAAATACAGTGTATTAGCACTTATAACAATTACTCTTTATGTCTGGATATGTCTGAGTTTACTGAACATTTACAAGGATACACTACTGGTTTTTTTTTAACAGCCTGTCTTTTAGCATTTTTGTTGATAAATGATCTCATTTTTGAAAATCTAACCAAGGAATACATAAAAGTAATTTGAGAAATTATTGTTGTGGAACAATCTAGTTCTAATCTAATCGTAAATTATTTTACAGTCAAATGTGCAACAGTTATTTTGTTCTCACTTGTACAAATAACCTGGAAAATGTGTAGAACATGATAAAAAAAATGTGTTAAGTGTATTATGTGGCTGAGAATGGTCCCTGTTTTTACAGACACACCCTCAACACACTTCCTTCACTTCCGCATTTCAGTCTGTTCGGAAAGAAAAACCATGACTGAAATCAGAAAATGCTGCCGAAAAAGAAATGCGCTTAAGCAGAATTAGTGACGTTGCACCTGTACAGGTCTGTAAATACAATTGTATCATGACCATGTTGTCTGAATGTCCAGCTTTACATAACGAAGTAAATAGATTCATTTTCATCACTTAGACATCCAGGTAAGGGAATGTTTTGGTTGAACTGCCTTCACAGAAATGTATATATTGCTAGCTGTCATGCAGCTAATCATACTAACAGTGCTAATACCAGAGGTGATAGTCAGCTTAAAACTCACGTGAGCACATTACAAAGAAAATCAGAACAGCGAACGCATTCCTAACTACTCTCTTAAATCAGTATGAGCTTATAACTTGGATTTCAAGCGGCTGAATGGATGAGTGGGCAAAAGCACAGCTAAAATGCTAATACCTTCAACCACACGGGACTCTGATGAATACTTGAATAACACGATTAAATGATAAGTGAAATGTAATGTGTAATGTCAGTGATTTTATTAAATAAATAAAGAAACAGCTTATCTCATTACTTGAAAGTGATGCCATGAGATTCCTTGCTAATGCTAATTCTAGTTAGCATGCTAACTCTCTAGTTGACAGACCTAATCATGAATAATACGCCTTTAATACTAGCGCTAACTATCAGTCTTTTATCTGTCTATCCATCTTTACCCTCCAAGTGCATCCTCCACACACTCTTTTAGTCACCTTAGGATCTGAGAGTGAGCATTTAATAAATTCTACACAGATTTAATCGCTATAGGCTTGTGTTTTGTTTGATCTGTTCCAATAATATTGATTAAACTAATAAAACACAAGAAAACTCCAGATGTATAAAAACTTTTGACTGGCAGTGTATATTATGTAATATTTAGCGCATGAAGATACTTTTAGTATGAAAAGTGGCTAAAAATGACAGAGCCACTCTCATTTATCAGTTCAGCTGCTGTGCTTAATCATGATTCATCACTATTACGGTTCTATTACGGTTCTATTACTTTAATACTGAGTTTTGAAGAATGATGTATTATAATTACTGCCGCCTGGTTGTTTTTAAATTTAAAAAAAGTTCATCGCTTGTAAGAGTTTCTTCGGGAAACTGAAGTCTCTTTTCAAAACCCAAAAAGGCTTGTGTGAGATAGTGTGTGTGTGTTTTTTTACTAACGTTTTGCCTATTTAAGAACATAATTGTGTCCCTTTGTTTTCATGTTCTTTAATTACAGTGCCCTCCAATAATATTGGCACCCTTGGTAAATTTGAGCAAAGAAGGCTGTGAAAAATTGTCTTTATTGTTTAACCTTTTGATCTTTTGTTAAAAAAAAATTCACAAAAATACTCTCATGGATATCAAACAATTGCAAACAAAACACAGGCTTATCCAAAAAAAAAAAAAAAAAAATTTGTTAAATATATGTGTGGCACAATTATTGGCACCCTTTTAGTCAATACTATGTGCTACCTCCCTTTGCCAAGATATCACCTCTGAGTCTTCTCCTATAATGCCTGATGAGGCTGGAGAACACATGGCAAGGGATCTGAGACCATTCCTCCATACAGAATCTCTCCAGATCCTTCAAATTTTGAGGTCCATACTAGTGGACTGTCCTCTTCAGTTCACCCACAGGTGCATATTGGTGAGACAGAGGTGGAGAGAGTGAGCAGCTTCAGATTCCTGGGTGTTCACATTACCAAGGATCTCACCTGGTCTCATAATACTACACAACTAGTCAGGAAATCACGTCAGCGTCTGCACCTCTTGAGAAGGCTGAGGAAATTTGGCATGCCAAGCCGAATCCTCAGTAGCTTTTACAGGTGTGCAGTTGAGAACGTCGTCACCAGCTCCATCACAGTCTGGTGTGGAAGCTGCACAGCACAGGACCGTAAGGTTCTACAGCGGGTGGTGAGAGCTGCCCAAACTATATCTGGAACGGTCTTACCATCACTGGAGAGTCTCTACCATGCCAGAGCCATCAGGAGAGTCACCAATGTCATCAAGGACATTAGTCACCCCCCAGCACAGCCTTTTCACACTCTTACCATCAGGCAGACGCTACAGGAGTATTAAAGCCAGAACATCAAGACTCTGGGGCCGTTTACACGACAACGTTTTCAGCCAAAAACGGGAAAATTTTTATGTGTTTTGCCTGTTCGTTTACACGACAACGGCGTTTTGGGACTGAAAACACATATTTTTGAAAACAGGTTTCAAAGTGCAAGTTTTTGAAAACGCCCCCGTTATCGTCTCCATGTAAACACCCGATACGGGAATCTTTGAAAACGGTGACGTGATGCGCGTGCGTAGTACGTGTTAGGTATGTAGACATGCGCAGTACGTGTCTATTGTAAAGGCAAGCGCGAACAAACATACACAACAATGGCGGAGTACATGGTAGTGTTGTTGCTGCTCGAAAGTTTGCTAACGCTTCTTCAGGAAACTGTGGATTTACTTCACCGATATTACAACCAACATAGGAGACGCATCATATACACACGACGAATTCTAAATACACATCAGCGCTGACGACATGTCTGAAAAAGGCGTTTTTTTGGATGTTGTTTACTAAAAAGGTGACAGCGCCAACTACTGGTCTGGCATACGTAATACAGCGTTTTTGGCCGTTATTGCGGATATGTGTAAACGCGAATCATTTTGAAAACGTTGTCATGGATATGTGAAACTTTTTGAAAATGCAAGAGAAAAACTTTTCCATTTTTGACTACATCGTTGTCGTGTAAAGCCTGACATACAGTTTTTACCCACAGGCCATCAGGCTAGTGAATGACACCCATCCGCTGCCTCTTCCCCCTTCACTACAGACAAAGATTACACTTTGACTATCAGAGGTGTCAGCTACCCCATCCTTCCCACACACACACACACACACACACACACACCTCAATGCAAACAACATCAGAGACTACAGTCTAACTCTCTATACTTTGCACACATACAGTACATCCTTCTCAATGCAATAAACAATACGGACTCATCCACCTCTACGGGACTTTGCACATGCATGTCTTCTTTGTTACATTACACACAGTACACTTTATACATGCAATCATTTTTGTCTCTTGCATTTTTGCACTATTAGTAATTTTGTAAATTTGTAATTTACGCCTTGTGTATTATTTTCTTATGTCCTTAATTTATGTCATAGGCTGCTGGAGGATTCACAGAGTAAGAATTTCATTATATGGTGTAACAGACGGTTTCCTGTACATATGACAATAAACTCTTGAGTCTTGAATCTTGAAGTCAGGGGACTGGCCATGGCAGGACCTTGATTTTGTGGTCAGTAAACCTTTTTTTTGTCGATTTATTTATTTATTTGGGATAATTTATGATGTGTTGATTCTAGCTGATCTGATTCTAGTATGATTTTTTTTGGTTTGTTTTTCATATTTTCTGGTGCTTGGACCCCTATTCTGGATTACGACTATGAAAGAAAAAAAAACATACAATGTTGTGCTTTAATTCTCAAATCTGATTGGTCAGAAGGTGTGTATTTCTGTATAACAGCACGGCTTGGACAGTAGTTCCAGCTGTAACATGAACGACAGTATTCGTTATCGTTTCTATAGTAACAGCTCATACACAGGGACGTGTACGGCGAACGCTCCGCATCTTCTATGACTAATAATAAGCAGATATTAAAATACTGTGTTATTGTTTAACAAAGAAATGAAATTATTGTTGGTATGGTGAAGTTATGTTGTTGGACGATGTTATTCCTTACAGATGTGTGAAGTAGCTGCACTTTTTGTTATTCATTGTATTAACTCTATGGAGTCTACCAAGATGCCCACACCATTTAATACGTCCTCTTATGTTTTGTTAATAACTTTGCCATTATTTGGTGTACAGACCAATCACAATCCAGAATTCAACAGCGCTGTGGTTTAATACAGAACAATGCAATGTATGAAATATCCAAACTAAATGATTGTTTTAGAGGATGCAGGATTAAAAACTCAAAGGCTCTTTTTTTTGTAATAAACCTGAATCTGTTAATGCTGATCTGAATTTATCCTTCCACAGAGCTTAAGATTCAAAAGGCCACATTCTCTATTCAGCAGTCTGGACGTCAATCACTCGTGTTTCTCTGTCACCTCGAAGTCCTAGCTTACCCTCGCTGAGCTATTTGTCAGTCACTGCTATTGCTAAATCCACAGCCACACCGGCCAAAATGTCAATCACTGATAATAGATTTAAATGTGAATGATGCCGTGTGACAGTCGGCCCTGCTTTAGAGCTGCTACAGACTGTGCGTTAAAGTAAAACTCCTGACTCGAGTGCTTTCTCATCACCACGCCTCCGTTTTTACTCACCCTAATTGCTGGTTTGCTTCGATTGCAAAAAAAATTCCCTTTCTGAAGGTTGTTATCTTAAATTTTTTTTAATTCATATAAAATTGCAGAGTTCTGCATGTTTGGAATTTGGTGTGACATTTTGATTGATAATGTTTAAATGTCACACTGGATTTAGAGACATTTCTGCCATTTGAGCAGATGGAAGCTGGGATAATAACTCGGAAACTAAAAATATACATACATATATCCAAAGCCTTCCTGATTTGTGATGCTTCAGATTTTAACACTGCTTATTTCTTAGAAGATTTTTATTTTAACCATTAACACCTACTCATTACATGCTTTCTCTCCTGTTTTTATTCATTTTTCATTCCTCTCTTTCTCCATCACATTGACCACTGAGCAGAAACAGGCAGACAGTTTGAGCAAATCTGCATCTGATTCATGAAAAGTGAAAAACGCTTTGATCACACTTCATTAATCAGCTTCGGCTGTGTGAAAACAAGCTCCGCCCACTCATCCCTATTTACATCTCATATGCATCCAATGCACCACAATTTACCCTCAAATCCATCTCATTTACATGAAACATGCCCTAATTTATGGAGGTATTGCAGTAATGAGGCAATAAAATGAAAGAAAAAAAAAAAAAAGAGAAATACTGCAGATATCTAAGATCCGAGAATAGAAGTGAATCAAGTATGGAAAAAATCTCTCTTTCCCTCTTTTGTAATATCCTTTCTTTGTTTTTGACTCATTTTTTTCTTTTCCTACTCTTTCTTTCTTTCTTTTTTATGTTATTGGTGTTCTTTCTCTCTTTTCTACCTTCCTCTATCTCTAACAAACTTTCACTTTATCAAATTTGATTCTGTCTTGGATTCAGCGCACTCCTAAATTTGATTCATTCTCACAGTGAATTCACTCTCATGTTTGCTTCACTTTAACATTCGATTCACTTTAAAATTCAATACACTCTCATGTTTGATTCACTTTAACATTCGATTCACTTTAACATTTGATTCACTTTAACATTCGATTCACTCTCATGTTTGCTTCACTTTAACATTTGATTCACTCTCACGTTTGCTTCACTTTAACATTTGATTCACTTTAACATTCAATTCACTTTAAAATTCAATTCACTCTCATGTTTGATTCACTTTAACATTTGATTCACTTTAACATTTGATTCACTTTAACATTCGATTCACTTTAACATTTGATTCACTTTAACATTTGATTCACTTTAACATTCGATTTACTCTCATGTTTGCTTCACTTTAACATTCGATTCACTTTAACATTTGATTCACTTTAACATTTGATTCACTTTAACATTCGATTCACTTTAACATTTGATTCACTTTAACATTTGATTCACTTTAACATTCGATTCACTCTCATGTTTGCTTCACTTTAACATTCGATTCACTTTAAAATTCAATTCACTGTCATTGATTCACTTTAACATTTGATTCACTTTAACATTTGATTCACTCTCATGTTTAATTCAGCCGTACATTCAGTTCACTCTCAGACTTGATTCATTCTCATACTCACTTCTAAAGTTTGATTCTAGATTCAGTTTGAGCTTTATGTGCTTGACTTTAGATGAGTCTCTCTCTCTCTCTCTCTCTCTCTCAGTGCTTAATGTTAAATCTGGAGCAGCATGTAGAGGAGTAAAGATAAAGACAGCAGACTGAAAGCTTTAATCCTTCTCTCTCTCTCTCTCTCTCTCTCTCACACACACACACACACACACACACATAAATAGAAGATGTACTTGACTAATTTATGTTTCTGTCCTCGTCCTCTTTATCTACCACTCCATGTGTGAATCTCTCGTGTTTGTTTAATCTGCCTGTCTCACTCTGTTTCTCTCGCTGCACTTCGCTTTAATCCATACTTTTGGCTCAGAGATGGAGAGAAGGGAAAAATTAGATGAATGGTCATTTCTGCACTCCTCTTTTTCTGTCCTTTTACCCACCTCTCTCTCTCTCTCTCTCTGGCAGCTAGGAATAACAGATGTTATATGAAGCACGATGCACCAAATCAGGTTAAAGCTCCCGAGACACATTAAACCCCACCGCTGTTCATGTCATATAGCTGCAGTTCACTCTTAGAAAAAAGGTTCTTTAAGGGTTCACTTGATAATTAAGGGTTCTTGTCTCTTAAAAAGCTTCTACTTGAAATCCTTTATGAAACACTCTGTTGTAGAGTTTTAAACAGAACCTTTAAGGCTTTCCCCAAAGGAACAACTCTAAGAACTCTTAGGTGCTGTGCAAGAGTGTATGTCACATGCAAGGAAAAGAACATGGCCACTGAAAATCACTAAATCCTCTTTTTTTTTTTTTGCCATATTCTCAACTTTTTCCATGCTTTTACCCGACTTAAGGTTTCAGCTCATGATACATTAAGCATGCGTAATGAGGATTTAACACTGAAAGTGTGTACATCGTGTGTATTCAGACCTCAGACGTAACTACAGGTTGCGAAAAGGTCACACGTCACGTTTATACACAAATGAGACGTGAAATCAGAAGTGATTAGTGTCAAGGTATTTCTTTTCCTTGTGAGTAATACAATTTCTGTTAAAAATACAAAAAAATTGACATTAAATAGCAACATAAAAGAAGAGTGTTTGCTCTTATAGGCCATATTCAGAGCTGGGTTACATGAACCTAATGAGAATTTCATATCAGAATTGTAAACATCGCAACTTAAGCGCTATTCAGAAGTTATGTAAGAGTAACACACACTGGGCGGAGTTTGAGTAAAACAGAGGCGTGTCTCAGTTATGCACGATTCTGACTTTTTCTTGCGTGACTTTTTATAAACTCGAGTGAGGAACAGTATTAAATCCAACACCACCACCTGACAGTTTGATGTAATCATGTTGTAAATATGTTACACTGAAATGTATGTTTTAGCTGTAAATACACTAAACGTAATTAATCGTATCATATTTCTTATCTCGAGGAACAGTTTTTGGTTTTTTTTGGGTTTTTTTGGTATGGTTGTCAACTTAAACACATGTATCGTGTGGAAATTTCCTCAACAATATACTGATGTAACTTTTAAACTTAAATTGCCGACTTGTGTTTTCTGAATTAGCTAACACTAACGGTGTATTTAAAAGTCTTCGTAATTCTGAATTTGGTTGCAGGAAAAAGGGACAATTTGGTGATCACATGGAGAGAGCACATACACAATTGTATTAACTAACTAGCTAGCATGCTAAATAGATGTTTGCGAAGTAAGCATGCTTATTAGCTAGTACATACAATGAGCATATTGTCAAATAAAAGGGGGAGGAGTTAAAATAATAACAGGAAACTGTATTCGGATGCAGCAAATCTTATCTTACAGGAACAAATATTTGCTGCCATGTATATTTCACATTTATAAACAGCTCCACATGATTTTTTTTTTGCTAGTTTGAAATGGAAATTGCATCCAGTAAGTTTTTTATGCTGACTTCTTATTCCTTCGCTCCATCTATCCTGAAAAATGAGGATGGAAACAGGACCTGGGGCTCACCTGGGGGAATCACTGGATGCTTTTACCCTTTCATTACAGTTTTTCTGGCGTCTCACTCACATCCTGAGTCAGCACAGCTAATTCTGACTCGAGCAGAGAGCCTGTTTGATTGACAGGTGAGTGCTGATGGTTCAAATGAAGTGCAGATATTTTATTACTATCATATGTGTAATAGGTGTAATGCAGAAATGAAGAAAAGATGGAGATAAAAGCATTAATACTCAGGAAATAGTGGTTAGTTGTAATGAATGAGAATAATTGAATATAGCAGAGCTATTATTAGACACTGGAGTGTGCAAATGTACAAGTCTGATACTTATGATACCTATAAGTGTGTTCTACTGCTTTAATACTCCAGGTTACAAATTGAAGAAAAGAAACGACCCATTTTGTTTCAAATATCTGTTTAAGAAATCGCCAATTTCTTCCACCACAAAAAGGAGTTGTCTTGTTGTTAAGCAACCACGTAACAATACTGGGCCTCGTGTATCATTCTTGTAGTGAAGTTGTGTGTGAACGTTTTTTGTAGGCCAAACTGAACTAAAAATTTCCTCCAGATTTAGAAACATTTCAGATTTTCTTTATACTCACATGTGTATGTTGATAAACGCTAATTAACCGTAAATCACCAAACACGTTCTCCTTCACGGCACAGCTGATTTACATTTAGTCACACCCACAAAGCACCATAAAAGGCAAACAGCTCACAGAGAGCTGAAAATGTCAAAATGATGACTAAACAGTGAAGGACCACACCCTAAACACGGCGTGCGTTAAATCTTCCAGTAATGTTAATGTCGGTAATGTCAGCTACCACAGGGACACAATAACGCTAACTTCTTTAAAGAGTGCCATTACTTTTGTCCTAATTCCTCGGTTAGTCTTATTTGTTCTAATATATAGATTTCTTTTGGAATCGACATTAATATGAAACGACGAGTTTCATACTACACAATGTTCACTAAAATAAATAAGTGATTTAAACTTGACAGCGTAATCTGTATATAAAATCGCAGGAACTCATTGATGATTACGCGATTTGAAGCCGATCAGTCGAAGTTCACTTTAGCGAGTCTCCTCATACACACACAAGCTCAGGAGCAAAATGTAGGATACGAACGTTTGTTTTATGAAATATCTTTTCATGAATTACACATTTCTTGTGTAAATGCTCCTGCGAACTATTTACGAATAATTTCTTTCGTATCCAGTGCAATAAATGAGACATTTCGTTATATGTGTAAACTAGCAGCTGGTGTATAAGCTTCGTTAGCGACAAAACGACAAGCGACCATTCATTTTCTATCTATGTGCGTGACATGGAGCCACGATTTCAGTGACGGCGGCAATTGTCAAAGCGACAGTGTGACAAAAGACAAAGCCACACCATGTAACGTAAATCAAACAACCGATTTTCACACTGATGAATGCGTTATTTAATTTGTGTTTAGTTAGAAGAAGATATATAGTTATATAGGTATAGGGCGATGTTTTTGGTGAGTGTATGTAGCTAGTACAGTTCGCTCATGCCGCTAATCTGCTAACAAAGCTAATACAAAGCCTGTCATTTGACCTAAATCAAATAACCAATTTTTATAGTTTTTACCCATCATTAAAATCGTAGATTTCATTTAAATACATTTTAAAGACAAATAAATTGTATGCCCACAAGAGACATGAGTGACTTGTGGCTTGCAGGGTTACGCTTTAGGTTGAAAAATGAATCTGTGGTGATCTATACATCTTCAAAACCAAATCTGGTGAAACTCGATCTCCGAAAGGTCGTGTGGATAATAAAGGAGAGGAGATTAGACCTGTGTGGTTTATCTGCACTCTCGTTACAAGGATGAGTGATTTACAAAATTGAAAAAGTTTCTGAAAAATGTTGATTGCTGAATTTCACACACACACCTTGATGTCTAGAGTGTGTAGTAAAACGTTGTCAAAGTCGTAAAAGGATAACTTAATTAAGATTTACAGATTTCTTTAAGGGCAGATTTGACCTTTAGTATTGTAATGAATGAGATTATGTAAACATAATACTTGCAAATGTTTGGAAAGAAATATATGAATAATTATATAATAACAAAGCAACAATAACAACAAAAAAAAGGCAAACCAATGGCATCACCATAGTTTGTTTGTTTTCTTGGTAGTTTTATGAGATCGTTCTTACCTGGGTAGTGGACAACAGTATGTATATATATAAAAAAAAGAAATAATTAGAACAATTTTAATTTATTAGAAAAATAACATCATGAAAATTGAAACCCACTTGAAGTAAATAAATACATCTTACTAAATTTAACTTTTGTGGAAATTAAAATTTATGTCATATACATTACCCTACTAATTATAAACACTGATGTATTACACATTAGATCACAAGTATATTTATTTCGGACCTGTTCAAATTTGGCTGAAATTTTAAACAGCGTATATTTGTTTAATGCCAGTTTAGCCTATTAGCCTAGCATCAGCCAAAACACAAGTCTATGAGAATAGTTTAATCCTGGACTGTAAACATTTTCACTACAGGATTCTCATTAATAAATTAACATGTCCGAGCACCAGACCTGACCTTCAGTGGAAAAAGTGTACGAATGGAGATTGAGACAGTCTCTGAGAGACAGACTGTCAGACACTCAGACACTCAGACAGACAGACAGACGGACTCCAGGAACTCCAGTCAAACTCAAGGAGGTCAATAGAAAGCCAGATAAGGCTAAGTACGCACTTTTTGAGACAAACCTTGGAGCTGAACCTGATCACACAGTCTAATCAATGCTTAAACTTAGATCAGGATCAATGGCATGACCTTCACCATCTGATGGATCACAGAGACGGGATAGAAGTCACAAGTCAAGCTGAGGAGAAGTGCTAAAATAAAGCAGCACTAATTCTGGAGGTCAGTTAGCATGTAGTTTCATTTCCTATTAGTTTTGTGTAGACACCAAGTTGTCCAGGTATCACAGTTATTAAAGATCTTTTCTACGTTTTGTGTTAAATACTTTGTAAAGCACCCTTGGGTGTTATATAAATGAAACAAACAAACAAATAAATATCCAGGTCAGCCATAGGCAGACACTTTCACTGTAAAGAAGAAGATGAGGCAAAAAAAAGGTCAAAATCATTAGTGAACGTGTCACTATGTTAAAACTGGAAACATGGATGCTAGTATTATCACAAACCCGGCACAGTATTAATGCCATAAACAAAGTGTGTTATGATTTCTCTCAACAAGCTGCCTTTTGTCCAGCCATTTGCAGCCAGTCATAATTTATGCGCTCACACACATCTCAAAAAAATAAAATGATTAAACAAATCGACAGCAAATGGCATCATCTGATCAAAAAGACCTTCAGGTGTCCTCTGTAGCAGCCTGCTAAAAAGAGTTTTAGAACTTGGAGCAAATAAACTAACTAAACCTCTTCTGAGGCTTACCAAGCTTGAGGCAGCTTTAAACACTCGACCACTGCAGCGGGAAAAGGGGTGCAGAGAATCGAGCAGTGAACACTGACACTGCAAACAATAATTTCTAAATAAGACAAATTCAGTTTCATAGCTTGCTAACTGGCTAACAATGTCTGACAGACTCCACCAGGACAGCAAACAAATGCCACTGTACAACTGGGTGCAAAAAGCCTTGGCCAACGCCATCATGACCACCATCACAACATTAATGTACATGATTCCCGGTATGGAGCCAATCCCAAGTACCTGCTGCTGGAGGGTGATTAGTTATCTAATGCATTGAAGCCCTTCTTCTTGCACACTTGCTGAGGATGTGGGAGTGACCCCTGCCTCTTCCAGCATCCAGTTCCATGAGTAGAGTTACTCATAGGGCAGTGACACCCTGATGAGGCAGCATTCGGCCAGGTTTTCTGGGTGGGTCTGAACTAGCTCCAGCTGGTCAAACTGAAAGCTTCCCATGTGGCTGTGCATGGGTCCTCTTGTCTCGAATACAGACAATGATATTGCAAGCTGGTGAATGTTAGTGAGCAAGTCAAAGCCAAGCTATGGATGTTCTCTGGCCCCTGAAGGACACCAGAGCTTCTGAGGAGAGTAATATATGGGATCTTTGGCATTAAGAAGCCATCTCTCAGCTTGAATACCAATCCTCTACATCCCTAACACAACCAATCAGGGTGATTTTTTCCCCTCTTGTGCCCAGTGGTACCAGGATTGGCTCTGGATCCATCATGACCCTGACCAGGATAAAGCAGTGACTGAAGATGAATGAATGATACATTTCTACCACATGATTAGCTGATGAAGATATCTATCCTGCTTCACGACAGGGTGGGGCCAGTGAGCGTTGTTGTTGTAGTGGGAACGGTGGTGTGGATCTTATGTCAACAATGATCCGACTCACAGGACTCACCCAAGACAATCTCATTGCAAGACATTGCATAAGAGAGCACAAAAGATGGTCTTTGTAGTTGCTGTATCCTCGAGTCTTTCTGTGTCTCTTCTCCTAAACCAAAACTGCCCAGTGCTTAAAGGGAACCCTGTCCACAATAAGCTACCACTGGTGATTCTCCAGCACCTCATCAGCCTAGGGCATGATCGGTGGTTCTGACAGAGGATAATGTGCAAGAGGAGGTCAACCCCCAAAGCTAAGAGGCCAAACCCTGTGTCTGATTTAGGTTGACAGATACAAGCTGAAAGATGCTTCACTTGCAAGCAAAAGATGGACAAATGGAGCAGCCCATTGCCTCAGAATATGTCCTCATCAAACATGTCCTCTTCTGTCAGCATGTCTTATACCAGTACACTTGCCTTACACACACTACCCTGCCACTACCACATCAGCATCTCTGCTGTACTCAGAAATATCTGAGTGGTGGTCTCTTTTCATTGATGGATGGGGTAGATGGCGGCTGACAGCAAGCGAAAGATGGGCTACTATTAGCAACTGTATACCTAAAAGGTGGACCTGCACTGCCTTACACAAATATCCCCCTCAAGAAATATCCAGATGTGCACAGCTGATAGATGTTGTACATACCCCAGAAGCTATAACTGCAGCCAAAGTTGGTTCTTGGTTCTTGATCCAGGGACAACCAGGAAATTTCTGCTTTTCTGTTTTATTTTTAAAAATAGTGTACCTTCAAAAGTTAGACTCATTTAGTAAATCAAATGTCCCAAAAGACCCTAGTTAAGTCATTTTAGGTTGTAACAAGAAAAAAATGTGGAAAAGTTCAATAGGGCTGAATACTTATGCAAGGAATTGTAACATACTACAACAATCATTTTAAAAATGTTTGTGGAAGAAGTTTCTTAAGAAACAGAAGGTTTCACAGCTAGTGAAAAATCTTTATTATTACTATTTTTATTAGTTAAACACACTGCATCACTCCCTGAACTTTTCACTTCTATATATATTATATTTAGAACACACTGTGGACCTTTTCCAGCACTGGCTATATATAGTATATGGACTATATTTTGCCTTTCCATCCAGCCATATGGAATCAGACCGCCTCCAGAAGACTCCGATTTAAAAGGTTATGGAACATTATTATTTCAGAACTGCTTATGTATTGCATCTCCTTCTATTTATTTTCTACATTCTTGATTTTTCTGTTTGTGTCTCAAAGTCTCTCTGTACATAAATCCCACATGAACTTGAGAGGTGCCAGCATTGCTAACAAGAACAGCTTTGTTTTTCAGTAAGAAGACAGTGAAGCAAAAGCCACGTAAGTGACCTTTACTTAACAATTAGAAGCTCCTCCATTTTTTACCAGCCAAAGAACCCACAGTCCCACCCACTCGGTTTCTATTGGCTCACAAGACCGAGGCTCGTGAATTTGCAGGTCAGAGTTTACCTAGATAAAGTCAGCACGAAACAAAAATAAGTGCTAACAGAAACAAATGAGCGTCTCTCTTGTCCTATGTCCTTTCCCCTTCAGTGAATCAGTGCCCAGTGAATTATATTCAGGTTTGGTCTGACTGCTGCTTTAGCTGAGAAAACTTCTCCACTCCTTGACAGGTCTTTTCAGTGACTCGACTCATTTTTGTCTGTTTGGCTAAATGATTCATTCAGATCCGCTCAATAATTAAAAGTTGTATAGTTTGCTCAAATGTGCAGCCTGATCATGTGACCAGGCAACAAACAAATGGGGCAGTGTAAAATAGCTACTTATCATTCATATTTTGTGTTATTATATAATATACTTATTTTTTTCTAAATATGGATATATATTTTAATATCAGCCTGAATGGGACTCTGGAGAAGTGAATCTCGGTCATGACTGAAATGATTCACTGAGTCAAATACTCTCCCGCTGAATGTAAGACAAGCAAATCTTGGTCATGGTTGAAAGATTCATTGATTCAAACATTGATCCACTGAATGCAAGAGGAGTAAATCTTGATCAGGATTGAAAGGATTCAGTGATTCAGACTCTGTTCTGCTGAACAAGAGGAGTGAGTCTTGGTCATGACTGATATGATTCACTGAAACAAAGACTGATTCACTGAATGAGACAGGAGTGAATCTTAGTCATGACCAAATGACTGAATTGTTCAAAGGACCGAATTGTCTCGGTCATAACCAACATGATTCACTGAGTCAAACACTGACCCCATGAATGAGAGAGGAGAAAATCTCAGTTCTGACTGAAAAACTGATTCAGTGAATCAAGTACGATTTGAACAATTCACTCATGTTTAAAAAAAAAAAGTCTCTTTATGACAATAATGAAGTTAGTTATTTATATATTTGGGAATGTATAAACTGAATAAAAGTAATGATTCAGTGCAGGGGAGTGAACAGCACTGACTCATTGACCTTAGTGATTCGTTCATAAAGACTGAATCGTCTATTCAGCACCAGAATGTTGCAAAAAAAATGACATCTTAGTGAATAAAAATATCCTGAATATAGTCAAATTTATCTAGTATTTCCTAATACAAGATTGCAGTAAACCAAATTAATGATTATTAAACCTGTTTCTAGACATTTTAGCCATTTCACACTTGACAAAAATGTTGTTTTGGCAGATAATTTTCTAATTTTAAACAGTTATTTCTAGAAAGAAGCAAAAAAGAAGCTGTTATGGCAACCTGATGCCGCAATGATTGTCTGTAATACACTTGTTTTAGGAAAGACCTCTTCTCCCTCTTCTTCCTCTCTCTCTCTCTCTCTCTCTCTCTGTCTCTCTCTCTCTCTCTCTCTCTCACACACACACACACACACACAGATGGTCCAGAGATAATGAATAGCAGAGAGTGGGAAGAGCAGCGCACCGGACTGCAGCCCAGCAAGCAACCGGATACTTCAGCTTCGGATTTCTATTCTTACCACCCGGCTAATGCCACTGTGGACCCGTGTGTGTGTGTGTGTGTGTGTGTGTGTGTGTGTGTGTGTGTGTGTGTATATACGTGTGTGTGCTTCGAGTTTCAGTGAGACACTTCAACTAATTTTTGCTATTCATCACTAGACTTGAATTAAGCAAACCCACATCAGCAAGATCTGCAGAAAGAAGCACATGCACACTCACACACACACACACACACACACACACACATCCCTGAGTTGTCTGCAGTAGGTAATTTAGCCTTTGTTTCCTTCTGTGATCCCAAAGCTTTAATGAGATCCCTGTCACAGAGGGAATGTGAAACAATATTCTCATTACTCTACACTGCAGAACACACACACACACACACACACACACACACACACATGCACAGAGCTGGGGAAAATATCTACTTTTAAAGTGATTACCAGAATTACTCATTACACAGTATGACACAGGTGTATTGTGTATTAATAGTCTAAATGTGCTCCAGATTACGTCCCGGTCCTGTCCTTTTTTACTTCATTAAATCACATTGAAACTGTTTGCTAAAGTTAGCTAGCTAGCATGCTGTTAATTAAGCAACTGTGGGGCAAGAGAAAAGCATTTGCCTTGATCGTGAGCTTAAATCCTGACGATGCCAAACGTGGCCGGGAGCCGTGGGAGGGCCATACTCTCTCTCTCCCCTGTCAATCACAGAGAGACTAGCCTATCATGGACGAGTGTGAGCTCATGTTACACAGTTCAAAAAGATGTTGTGGCTTTACATGTCTTGGAGAAAGCACATGCTAGCCTTCACCCTCCCCAGTCTGTAGCTCTCGTGTGATGGGGAGAGCTAGCTGGTGGGTCGGAATTAGTAAATGACAAAATTGGGAGAAAAAAAAATAATTAGTCAATTTTTCTCTCTTGGGCTTTGGATGGCTGTGGCATTGTCAAGATCAGACTCATTATCTTGCAACAACAGGATGAAGGGTTGTAAATCTTCTCCATATTAGCTATCACACTATTCTATAATCCTGATTGATAGCTTGCTAGCTAGCTTTAAAAAAAAAAAAAAGCAACCGTGAAATGCAATACACACAAGTTTCATTTCTGACATGCAGATGACGGGACACATGAAAACGCAAAACCTTCATTGTGTTGTTCTTGTATTATATTTTATTATCATTTTTGGTTTATTAGAATAATTACTAAGACAGGATAAAGTGTTAATATGACTAAAACTATTAGCGCTCACAGCAGGACCTACAGTAAGAGTCAGTTTTAATTCTCTGCACTGAACATGTCTGAGTGTTTCCTGCTCTAACACACCTGATTTAACGTATCGCATTAACACACCCTGAACAAGGTCAGAATAGAGGTGTTAGAGTGGGAAAACACTGTAATGTGTTGCTCAGGGACAATTAGAGGAGCAGATCAGAAAACTCGGCTGTAACACCATCCAGTGCACTTTATCACACACTAACACACACGTTATATTCACTCAGGGCTTGTTAATGAGCTGATGAGATTTCAGAGTTTAGGTGTGATAGCAAGGAAACACGCTAAAATACACCACACAGAGGGGATTCATGTAAAAAAGAAGAGAAGTGATCATTTTTATAATGTTACTGTGAACTGTGCAATTTACCATTTCTCTTAACAACAACAACAACAACAACAACAACAGCAACAACCCTGCTTTAATGTAGTAACACCTCATCAAATGTTTTCATGAATAAATACTGAATAAGTATTGATGCTTGTTATGTGGGAGGTGTAAAAATTACCTTAGCTAATTACTAGCAAGAATATATGGTATTAATATTAACCAAACATATATAATTTACCAAAAAAGGATGTTTACAGCAGAGCTGACTTTTTTTTTTATTTTGACACAACCCCATCTGCTAATTGCTAAAAGTTTTTAAACCAGATTGTACTGTGGATTTTATTTATTTATTTATTTTCATTGATGTACAGTTATTTATGTTTATGCATGGATGTAGTGGGGTACTAGTTTGCCTCAATTATTAGTTTTATCCACCTAATTTTTTAAGCTAAAATATATAACTAATATAAACATATAATTAATAACTAATTACCAGCAAGAAATGTTGATATATTAGCTTGATGTTATAAATGATGAGCACTCAAAAAATAAAACAAAAAAAAACAACAACAAAAAAAGGGGGAAAAAAATTACACACACACACACACACACACACATATATATATATATATATATATATATATATATATATATATATATATATATATATATATACATATATAACAGGATTACTACTTTTTTAATTTTATTTTGCTAATTGATAGATTATTTACTTTTTTGTGTGGTTACTCATGTTATTCCCTATATACAGCAGTTAATAATTATGAATAAATTTTTAAATATTTTGAAAGTATAATAGATTGTCTCAATTAGACATGTTCTATCCTCCTAACTTTTATTTATTTATTTATTTATTTATTTTTGTCCACTGACAGCTTTCTAAGCTAAAGGAAATTATAATCGAGGAATAAAATAACTGACAGGCTAATAAACCTGCCAGCCCACGTGTACCAGGCTTTATAATCACGTCATTTATAAGTTTGCTACCAATTATACAAGTTGTCAGGGTGTAATTAATCACGATTTAGTAAGACGTGACCTCGATATAAACATATAAATATATAGTCCCCAGACTGAGTAAGCCTGCTCTGTTGTCTTCACAACAAGCTTCAAAGAATGAGCAAATCCAGGCTCAAATGGTCAACTGTGAAATCCAGCTATGTTCCAGAGAGACAAATCCATCAACAGATTAACCCTCTAGAGAGAAACAGCAGTGATGAGAACTCTGCTAATTGCATGAAGTGCTTTTTGTAAGAATAGAGTAAGAATTATTAGTGGAGCGCTTGAATACAGGGGATCGGTTTCTTCAGGATTAAACCTCTCTTCTGGGGCTTGTAGAGTCTCCAGTGCAGCTGTTATTGCAGAATAATAAGCACTCTCAATGACATACAGCCTGTAAACAAATCTTCATCTTTCAGGTGAAAAGTGCTGATGGTGCAAGAGTAAATGAACTTCTCATCAGCAGAACACCTGCTCAACAAACTTCTCTAAAATACACACATTTGTCTTCTGTAAACTGCTGAAATTACAGCTGGATGTTTTTATTAAAGCAACAATACATGATTTTGATTTGAAGAACAGAAATATTGAAATGTACTACAGTGTTAAGCAGTAATTAAGCGGTACTAGTGATGACAAGCTCTTGTTGTTGTTGTTGTTGGTGTTCTACCACTTCATCATCACCATGTTCTTCTTGATCATCATCATCATCATCATCACCATCAAATGTCAAATTTAATAAAAAAAAAAAAAGTAGCCATAAAAATGTTATAGAAGCTGCAGTAGATCTTGAGAAATTTAGATGTACACTATATGGCCAAAAGTTTATGCACCCCTGACCATCACATCCATACATACCTGTTGAACATCTCATTCCAGATTTATTCCCCATGTGTTTGCTGTTATAATAAGCTCCACTCTTCTGGGAAGCTTTCCACTAGATGTTGGAGCGTGGCTGTGGGGATTTGTGTTCATTCAGCTACAGGAGCATTAGTGAGATCAGGCGCTGATGTTGGTGAGGAGGTCTGGGGTTCAGTCAGTGTTCCAGTTCATCCCAAAGGTGTTCAGTGGGGTTGAGGTCAGGGCTCTGTGCAGGACACTCGAGTTCTTCCACTCCAACCTTCACACACCATGTCTTCATGGAGCTCGCTTTGTGCACAGGGGCATTGTCATGCTGGAACAGGTTTCAGCCTCTTAGTTCCAGTGAAGGGAAATTGTAAAGCTACAGCATACAGAGACGTTCTATACAATTCTGTGCCTCTATCTTTGTGGCAAAAGTTTGGGGAAGAACCACATATGGGTGTGATGGTCAGGGGTGCACAAACATTGGGCCATATAGTGTAGATAAAGATGTGTTATTAATGCTGGGTTGAAACTGAATTCTGCAATTTCCTGTCCATTTAATGGGTGCTACTCGCTGATAAGGGAAGTATGAATTCTTTTATATGCTTCTTAGCGAGCAAGTTAGAAACTAAGGTTCAAGGTCATCAGGTACAGCAGAAGTGTCACGTAAGAGCTAAAATTCAATTGTGATGCACTTGATGTTAGTGATTTGGGACATGTCCTGAGTGGTGTAAATGCTGTAAGAGTGTGTAAGTGGTTAATATAAAAGCACGGTGGTGGTAGTGTCGGCTGTTTGTGCTGCAGTGGTGTGAGTGCTGTAAGAGTGTGTAAGTGTTGGAGCATGGTGGTGGTAGTGTCGGCTCTTTGTGCTGCAGTGGTGTGAGTGCTGTAAGAGTGTGTAAGTGTTGGAGCATGGTGGTGGTAGTGTCGGCTCTTTGTGCTGCAGTGGTGTGAGTGCTGTAAGAGTGTGTAAGTGTTGGAGCATGGTGGTGGTAGTGTCGGCTCTTTGTGCTGCAGTGGTGTAAGTGCTGTAAGAGTGTGTAAGTGTTGGAGCATGGTGGTGGTAGTGTCGGCTCTTTGTGCTGCAGTGGTGTGAGTGCTGTAAGAGTGTGTAAGTGTTGGAGCATGGTGGTGGTAGTGTCGGCTCTTTGTGCTGCAGTGGTGTGAGTGCTGTAAGAGTGTGTAAGTGTTGGAGCATGGTGGTGGTAGTGTCGGCTCTTTGTGCTGCAGTGGTGTGAGTGCTGTAAGAGTGTGTAAGTGTTGGAGCACGGTGGTGGTAGTGTCGGCTCTTTGTGCCGCAGTGGTGTAAGTGCTGTAAGAGTGTGTAAGTGTTGGAGCATGGTGGTGGTAGTGTCGGCTCTTTGTGCCGCAGTGGTGTGAGTGCTGTAAGAGTGTGTAAGTGTTGGAGCATGGTGGTGGCAGTGTCGGCTCTTTGTGCTGCAGTGGTGTGAGTGCTGTAAGAGTGTGTAAGTGTTGGAGCATGGTGGTGGTAGTGTCGGCTCTTTGTGCTGCAGTGGTGTAAGTGCTGTAAGAGTGTGTAAGTGTTGGAGCATGGTGGTGGTAGTGTCGGCTCTTTGTGCTGCAGTGGTGTGAGTGCTGTAAGAGTGTGTAAGTGTTGGAGCATGGTGGTGGTAGTGTCGGCTCTTTGTGCTGCAGTGGTGTGAGTGCTGTAAGAGTGTGTAAGTGTTGGAGCATGGTGGTGGTAGTGTCGGCTCTTTGTGCTGCAGTGGTGTGAGTGCTGTAAGAGTGTGTAAGTGTTGGAGCACGGTGGTGGTAGTGTCGGCTCTTTGTGCTGCAGTGGTGTAAGTGCTGTAAGAGTGTGTAAGTGTTGGAGCATGGTGGTGGTAGTGTCGGCTCTTTGTGCTGCAGTGGTGTGAGTGCTGTAAGAGTGTGTAAGTGTTGGAGCATGGTGGTGGTAGTGTCGGCTCTTTGTGCTGCAGTGGTGTGAGTGCTGTAAGAGTGTGTAAGTGTTGGAGCATGGTGGTGGTAGTGTCGGCTCTTTGTGCTGCAGTGGTGTGAGTGCTGTAAGAGTGTGTAAGTGTTGGAGCATGGTGGTGGTAGTGTCGGCTCTTTGTGCTGCAGTGGTGTGAGTGCTGTAAGAGTGTGTAAGTGTTGGAGCATGGTGGTGGTAGTGTCGGCTCTTTGTGCTGCAGTGGTGTGAGTGCTGTAAGAGTGTGTAAGTGTTGGAGCATGGTGGTGGTAGTGTCGGCTCTTTGTGCTGCAGTGGTGTGAGTGCTGTAAGAGTGTGTAAGTGTTGGAGCATGGTGGTGGTAGTGTCGGCTCTTTGTGCTGCAGTGGTGTGAGTGCTGTAAGAGTGTGTAAGTGTTGGAGCATGGTGGTGGTAGTGTCGGCTCTTTGTGCTGCAGTGTGCTGCCCGCTGAGATGGATGTGTGTTGGTGAATCAGCAGAAGTCTGGCTGTTTAATTACTGCTAATTAAG
>NC_069715.1:2425802-2440802 GCF_027358585.1 Pangasianodon hypophthalmus
AACGTTAAATATAAAAAAGAAAAAGAAGAAGTACAAAAGAGCTATATATTTCTTTTTTTTAACAATTATAAACGAAATAAAGTATAACTGAAAAGAAATCTACGCATTAGCAAAATAGTAATACTACTACTAATAATAGAAATAAAAAAATATTAAAGTAAAATTTTAAAAATGATGTCATTACATTTTCACTTCTACGTGGTGTCATAACAGTAATTAAAGAAAATAATCTTACAGAAAAGATCTAAAGTGCAAAAACAAAAAGGTAAGTCCTAATAAAGGTATTTATAATAAAAGTACAAATAATTCATGCATTTAATAAATAGATTTATTTACTTATTTGTTTGTTTATTTGTTTCAGACTTTAGGCTTTGAAAAAAAAAAGTTTTAAAGGGGAGTGAAATGCTTACATTCCCAACATGTACTATGTATGTTATACTATTTATTTATTTATTTACTTATTTATTTATTTATTTACTCACTCATTGAATTGTATTTAGCTTTTTCCGAGATCCTTTGCGTCTTTAACCCCTATGCTGTGGTCATCGAGACATCCCGATTCTTCACAACACTGACCTGAGAGCAGTTTTCTGCTGGTACTAATCACAGATGTGAGACTCTGACCCTCCTCCTGTACAGATTGTGGTAATTATCACCTTTAATCGCGTGTTATTTACTCGTCCTCCCACTCGGAACACACAGAGCTCTATAGAGCGGTGTTATTGTGTAGATACGGGGAGGATGAAGGAGTGAGACCTGCACGCCTCTGCAGCACACTGCCCCCGGAATAATGTACATTACTTACATATACTGTGTGACTGGAGACCAGATGAACTGATGTGAAGGAGATTTAGTGAAAAACAAATTAGGGACTTCAATAAATAAATAACCATCATTTTAACAGTATAGTGTTTTTTCCTTGAGCAGACGAACACAATTCTTGGCCTCATAAAGACACAAGCAGGGGAATGAATTTAATATAATGAAAGCTTTGATCTAATTTTGCTCATTTTCTGTGTAATCTCGGGAAGCCTGGCATAAGTTTCTCCTGAATACTAAAGCACTGATATTTTATACCTGCATTATTTTATACCGTATACCACAGCGCTGTTGAATTCTGCATTCTGATTGGTCAAAAGGTGTTGATTAATTTTCTATAACAGCAGCTGCATATCACAGGTTTATATTAATGCACTCGTTCTAATACATTATCGTTCCTATAGTAACAGATAAATGGATTAAAAACATGTTACCGTTGGAAGGAGTCTCCAGTTTCAGCACTTTGTAACAGTCAGAGCTGTTACTTTAAGTCTTTCTCAGTAACAAAAGAAGATAAGCTGAGATTTTTTTTCTGTCTGATTAACTTCAGGAGAGAGAATAAAAAGAGGCTGGTGAGGGAACTACTGTTTATAGCTGCTATAATATACATGAGAAAAGGAACTAACGTTTTGTGAATATGAAATTAACTATAAATAGATAAAAAGTACAATATGTCAGTCTTTATTAAAAATAAAATATTGTAACTGTTGAAAACTGCTGTGGCGTAAGAGGAATAAAACACTTTGGGACGTCCTGTTATAGGAAAATACCCACAATACACCACCCCGGCATTGATTAACTAAAACAATGACGTTTTAGTTAACGTAACGTTTAGTTGACGTATTCATCAGTTTATGTTATTCAATGATCATGAGTGTCATAGTTTTTATGAAACCTTTAAATAACATATCAGAAATGTACATTGATGTTGCTTCAAAATTTTCTTACAATTGGAAATGTAATAAAAATCCAGCTAGTGTGTATTATTATCATGTATTAAGTTTATGATGAAGTGACCTTATTAAAGTACTTAATTGTTTATAACGACTTTAAAAGAACACTATTAGATCATTTTAAATGCTTAAGGATTCTTCTGCTGTCCTTCTCGGGAGAACTCTTACAGACTCTTTGTGATACACTACAACAAAGTGTTTTCCTATCAGAAAGGGTTCTACACTTTTTTTGGAAGCTAAGAACCCCTAATTATCCAATGAACACTTGAAGAACCCTTAAAGAAGGTTTTTAAAGAAGGGGATCTATGAACTTGGTAAGTGTGCAACCAACATAATATCTTAATATATTCTTATTAATATCTAGAACCTGTCAGGTGTTTAACATTTAATTCTCATGGTACTTGGTACAATCTTAGACAAAAAGGGTTCTTGGAGGATAATTAAGGGTTCTTAGCTTCCTAAAAGGGTTCTACTTAGAACCTCTTCTGATATGAAAAGGGTTTTATATGGTTATAGGGTTTGATTTTTTTTGTTTACTTTTAAAAAGGAGCTTGTGAGTGTGATACAGGAACACTGAGGAAACTTAAACCTCATAACACCTCATAAAAAGATCATTTTTTGTTAGAACAGTGTAGTCATGTCTCTTGTAGTCATTGTTCTACACTAAATAAAACTTTTTTTGTGAGCTCTACAAGGCTTAAGAGTGAATTAGAAACTTTGCTTCGAGAGCTATTTCTCAGCGGAACATCATTCTGTTTGTTTGCTTTTCTGTAACGTGGAAGTGTGTCAGGCATTTGGTTTAGAAACAGGAAAACATTTCCACTGGATTAAGTGTTCATGCTGGACAAACAAGACAGTGAAGGAGATTCACGGTTAAATATAAAGTTGGAATTAAAACTAAAACCCCCGAACAAATGCATTAAATCCTAGTGCACTGTCCTTCACAGAAATTTCTGTTTTTATAATGAGTTTTTCAAGTTGCTGTGAGTCAGCATTGCTTAACAAGTACTTTGTGTGTGTGTGTGTGTGTGTGTGTGCTTGTGTGTGTGTGTGTGTATACTGTGGGAGAATTTTATAAGAGTCAGGTGGAGGTCAAGTCCTCTGTCTAGTCAAGTGGAGTTGGAGCGACGACAGTGTCCGCTATGGAGTCAGGAAGTTGACTGACATCTACAGCGAAGCCAGGAGGTGAAGGGAAGATGACATGCTCTGTACAGTCAGGCAGCATGACGATGATGGTCCTCTGAGAAGTCAGGTGGAGATGGAGCAACAACAACGTCCTCTGTGACATCAGGTGGAGATGGAGCAACAATGCGTTCCTCTGTGAAGTCAGGTGGAGATGGAGCAACAATGCGGTCCTCTGTGAAGTCAGGTGGAGATGGAGCAACAATGCGGTCCTCTGTGAAGTCAAGTGGAGATGGAGCAACAATGCAGTCCTCTGTGAAGTCAGGTGTAGATGGAGCAACAACAACGTCCTCTGTGAAGTCAGGTGTAGATGGAGCAACAACAACGTCCTCTGTGAAGTCAGGTGGAGATGGAACAACAACAACGTCCTCTGTGAAGTCAGGTGGAGATGGAACAACAACGCTGTCTTCTGTGAAGTCAAGTGTAGATGGAGCAACAACAACATCCTCTGTGAAGTCAGAGGGACATCCTCTGTGAAGTCAGGTGGAGATGGAGCAACAGTGCCATCCTCTGTGAAGTCAGGTGGAGATGGAGCAACAACAACGTCCTCTGTGAAGTCAGGTGGAGATGGAGCAACAACAACGTCCTCTGTGAAGTCAAAGGGAGATGGAGCAACAACGCCGTCCTCTGTGAAGTCAGGTGGAGATGGAGCAACAACGCCGTCTTCTGTGAAGTCAGGTGGAGATGGAGCAACAGTGCCATCCTCTGTGAAGTCAGGTGTAGATGGAGCAACAATGTGGTCCTCTGTGAAGTCAGGTGGAGATGGAGCAACAACGCCATCCTCTGTGAAGTCAGGTGGAGGCCGAGTGATGACCATGTAGACCGAGTGATTACGACGTAAAGTGGAAGTGGAATGACGACAACATCCTCTGCAAAGTCAGTTGGAGGTGGAGCGATGATGACAACCTCTACACTGTCAGGAGGAGGTGGAGCAATGACAACATTTACTGCAGAGGCAGGTAGAGGCAAAGGGACGACAGCATCATCTGCAGGGTCCTTGGTTTAGCCAGGAGGCAGTACAATGTCCTTGTCAGTGTCAGACTGGTCAGTCAAGCCTTCTTGAGGAACAACAATCACCTTCATGCCTAGTGACAACAGAGGAACCCAGACTGATTTGCAGCAACTGACACACTTACCTCAAAGCTGGGGATCCACGGCTCCTCCTCACACACTGGGGGCAGGATGTCCTCAGCTTGGACCCCAGCAGGACAAGAGAGGCTTCAGTGCCAGCCTGGGGCTTGGCTGGAAATGCCATGTTGCTGGCCTTGGGATGGGCAGGTGGTGTCTGTGAGCTCACACTGCAGCCAGTCTGCATCCAGTCATGCCCTCACTGTGGAAATCTGAGCCGGACTGTCTGCAGAGGCTTTGTGGACTAATTGGACCATTTTTCAAGGGGAAAACCCTCCTCCTGAACTGGACAGACTCTCCTAAGCAGAGCATCAAATTCCCTCATTGATCGTTGACCGTGGTGTCCCAGAATCACCAGGTCTTCAACCCAATCACAAGCCTGGATAGCATAAATCTCACCTTGTCTCACCTGATCAGACTTGAGCTCCAACAAATCAATGTGGTTCAGTGTGAAAAATGAAACCTTACTCTGAAAACTCTAGACCATCGTAGGGACCAGATGCACCCAATGGGGTGGAGAGAGAAAAATGCATTGAATTGGACTGTGGCGTAGAGAGAGAGGGTGTGTGGCTTACCAGACTTTAGTTCTTCATCCTGAGTGTCTCACACTTCATTGTGTCCTTCTGAGGCGAAATCTTCTGTAACTTGCAGTTATATGAAGCAAGACAGAAGTGCATTAAATCCGTGAAACAGACCAATGACAGGACAGGGGCGGAGACAGGACTAAGACAAAGGCATGTGTCGAGAACTCAAAGCATGAATGAAGTGATCGTCATGCTTTCTGAAAAGAAGCATGTGTACGAGGTTGTACCAGAATACAATCTGTTCTCAGAATCTCAGCCAACATTTTATTCACTTTATATTTATTACTCGAGGATCTATTATTTACAGTCTGAAGAAACACGGCGTAAAATATTAAACATGTATATACAATCCCGAACCTGAATCTGATATTAAAAATGCAGCAAAGTTTGAACTGATCTCAATCAGATCTTCATGTGCTCCAGTGTTGCTTCTCTGCACCCACGCATTTTATTGGATTTTTTTCCCATTCTAAATGTGTGAGAGGTCAAAGGTCATGGGCAGTGACCCCTGCAGCACGGCCAGCTCTCTCCCTGCAGGTGCTGCAGAGGCATCCCATATCCCATAATGCATCACTGGCTTTCATAACAGCAGGCAGGGTCAGGAACAGGGCAGAAGATAGATTAAAGCTGTGTGTGTGTGTGTGTGTGTGTGTGTGTTAAAGCGTTAATACCTAAGATAGTAAAGTAAAAAATAGCTTTCTGATCTCCTTAAATACCACACACATTCACTTATGCATTCTAAACACCACACACACACACACACACACACACACACTCTCTCTCTCTCTTTCTCTCTCTCTCTTACACCCTAAATAACCTGCATTCTTTCATCACACACTTTTAGCAGCCTAAACACCTCACACTCTTTTTAGCAGCTTAAACACCACACACACACACACACACACACACACACTCTCTCTCTCTCTCTCTCTCTCTTTTACACCCTAAATAACCTGCATTCTTTCATCACACTCTTTTTAGCAGCCTCAGCACCTCTTTGGAAGCCTAAACATCATCCACCATCCCTGATGGACCACATGGAGAAGACACATACTTTCTTAATACCACACACCCTAAACACCACACACTCTCTTTGGCAGTGCTGTGTTTTTATTTAATTCTGCATTAATCATGTTTATGCAGAATGTGTTTGGAACGCTCTGTGATTTGATTAGACGTCACTTGTAAATCAATTTGCATAAAAGCACGTAAGCAACTGAATAAATGATTAAATAAATACAGTCTTGTTTATCTGAGGCAAAAAGAAAACAGAAAAGGGGGTGTACTTGATGAGAAGGGAGAGTAGTGTAGCTGCTTCTTCACGACTCACAGAGAGACAGGTGGAGTGACACACAGATATTTTAGCATGGACACTTGTTACAGGGCTTCACAGTGTTGCTGCGGACGGACGGACGGATCTATCCTGCTAGCTTTCTCTGTTTTCCCACCGCACGGTGCTGGCTCTCACCCTGTTACCTGTGCCACCTGCACCACGGCTCCCATCTGCCACTTACCAAGACACACACTTCAGATTTGGGGTTAGAGTGTGATTAATAGTGCGTCACTTTTGGTGTGTAAAGACAACATGGTCCCACAATTATAAAATTGCAAAAATTTTCCATGATTCAGTTTAGAAAGGGCGGGGCTATCACTCGTACAATCTCCTGAAAATTTATTTTAAAAATCCAATGAAATCTTTAATAATTAAGCTGTGTGTATCTGCTATAATGTCAGTTATAAGTGACGAGGTTATAGCAGCTATAAACAGTCATTCCCTCTCTTTTTTTCTCTTTCTTGAAGTTAATAAGACAAAAAAAACACAGCTTGTCATCTAAGCTTTACCTCTGACTGTTACAACATGCTGACACTGGAGACTCCTTCCATAAATGTTAAATAAATGTCTCTTTACAGAAATCCTCACCATACGAATCAACACTTACACCCATTTTTAAAACGTTTATGTGGAGTGTCTTACATACACATCCTACTGAATGAACTGTTACTATAGAAACGATAACATATTAGAATGAGTGCATTAATATAATCCCAAGTTCTGCAATTAATCATATTTGGTAAATAATCAGATTTAAGTTCAAAAGTTACTTGAGTATATAAGCGAGGAAAGTTCTCTGTATTCAGAGTCATCCTTCTCAGGTTTGGAGGTTAGTAACCTTGAGGTTGCCAGGTTTTTTTTTTTCTTGTGTATCTCACTCTTGGCAGGAGATTTTTAAATATCATCTGCAGAACCTCCTTTAAAATAAGTGCTTGTCTTTAAGGTCCATGATTTAATTCCATATGTTGACGTTTTTCATTCTGAAACAGGAAGTCAGCGTGGCTGCATGTTACACAACCGTTTATAGCAATCAAGATACTCCATGTCACTCCATCGCTGGAACGAAACACACCTGTAGCTTAGTGAGCTAGCTAAATGTGAAGAAGAGCAAAGAGCCTTTCACTGACTCTTACTGCTGGAGAAGCCCCGAGGCAGAGGTAGACTCATATTGCTAAAACATTTCCAAGAAGTATCTGTTACACCACCATGACCTGGTACAAATTCCTCCTTCTACAAACAAATAAACTCCAACCATTTATTCTCTACTGCAGCTAGCAAGCTACTAGTGTAGAGCCAGACTCGCCTCTGGGGGCGGGGCATACGGTATATAGAGCATTTAATTGGATGATCACAAAGTAGTGACTAAATAATAGATATTTAAATTTTTTTGCTAATTTTACTAGAAGTGGTGATCTATAAAATTAAAATGAGAATATCTTCAAAAGTATTATTTATTTTTTTCAGATATCACATGTTTTCATAACTGTAACATATTTTCATTTCACAACTGTAAAGGACAGGCACAAAAAACACCAATTCTGATTTCAAGGGAAACCGTGAATTGATAAATGCATAGTTTTTTTTTAATTTGGTATAAAATAAATACATAAGCACAGTGGAGACAGATACAATGATATATACATGAGAAGAATTTAAATAAACATTAAATATTGGGAAAATCGGAGAAGTATTTTCTTCTTCGAACTCCTGCATACTCAGAAAAAAAGTTATCTTTTCGGGATTTCTCCAGGGTTCCATATATATTATTTAATAATATCATATTTAAATATTTATGGGATTCCATAGTGATGTTCAGTGTGTAGGTCAGGATAAAATAGTGTGGTTAGAATAAAAAACAAAACAAAACAGAAAAAACGTGTTCCTCATTGAGTCGATACGCGAAAGGAAAAAGAACTGCAGTCTCTGTGTTAGGGACCGTGTTGTAGAGGATTGTTTCAGGGGAATTATTAGAGACATTTATTGAGGGTGTCTCCTAAGGGATTAGGCTGTTTACTCAGTGTGGGAATAACAAGTGTGAATTTTTGAACGTTACACACACCTACGCTCACTGCTTTAATGTCTGTTAATGGGGAACTGAGCGACACTCCTCTCGACACAGCACCACATCCTGCTCTGATTGGCTGGCGTATGTATCTAACGTAACGTCCCCGGCTGAAACGTGTCATCCTGACTATGGTGTAATGGATGGAAGACATTAGTGATGATGTAATTAACCAGAGGTTGGGGGTCAGGATGAGAAATGATGCAGTCAGAAGGAATTTTACAAGAATCTGTTTCAGCACTGTTAGAATTTCAGTAAACTGGATTATCTGTGTGTGTGTGTGTGTATGATGCCCCGAAATGCAATCTGAAAAATGGCACATAGAGTCCAAAAGTCTGTTTCATCACCAAGAACTTTACAGTTTACTTGTAGCTTTACTTGTAGGTGTTGATTAGTTTTCTATAACAGCAGTCTGACACTAGCGCAGCTGCAAAACACAGGTTTATATATGCACTCGTTCTGATACGTTATCGTTTCTATAGTAACAGCTCATTCACAGGGACTCGTACAGCAGACACGCTGCAGAAATAATTCATTCATGCGATGAAGTTTTTTGAAAGAGGACTTTTATTTAACATTGATGGAAGGAGTCTCCAGTGTCAGTGCTTTGTAAGAGTCAGCTGACTGGCTGTAAGCTGTAACTTTCCGACTATCTTCGGGACAGAGGAATTTACGCTTTGTGTTTTTTCAGTAACATGACAAGTTGCATTTTTTTATTTCTTATTGAAATCAAGAGAGAGAAAAAAGAGAGGCTGCTTACGGAAAGACTGTTTATAGTTTCTAAGTGAGAATAGGAACTTAGTAGTTTCGAGGACATTCCACATATAACTATAAATGGATAAAATGTACAATGTGTCATTCTTTAATAAAAAATAAATAAATAAAATTAAAAAATGTAACTTGCTGTGGTATAAGAGGAATAAAAGACTTGTGCAGTTATAGGAAAATAATCAGCTATAGGTTGGTAACAGTGACTCCTCTTCAACACAGCACCCTGTCGTTGATTATTTTCCTAAAACAGTGTTTTATTCCATAATTCTTATTTAAAAATGAGACAGTGTACATTTTTATCTACTCAAATTAATTTTTATTTATAAAATAAAAATGTATAAAATAAGAATAAATATAATAATAAATATTAAAATAACACAAATAAAATATATTACTACTACTACTACTACTACTACTACTAATAATAATAATAATAAATGGACTCAGAACTTTTTGGCCTTACTGTATGTCATTAAGAGTGAGGTAATGTTTAACTTTTGTAAGAGAGTTTATTATTCATGGGGGTTGTCGCTGTATAAACACCTCAGCCACTTATTTGTGCAATTAATTACAAATTCCATTCAGTGAAAATTGGCTTGTTTTTGTTTCCAGTCCTGCATCGCTGCTTCTTTAATCAAAATGCTTGAACTCAGCCAGGCAGAAGAATCACAAACCACAGCCTGCTCTGTTCACTTCTGTCCTATTTACATGTGTTTATTGGTGGAAATAAGAGACTTACGAGCGAGACTGAAGCTAATCCAAACACAACCGAGCACTTAGGCGTTTAGGGGCTTTGCTCAAGTGCCCTCAAGTGGCTCTCCAAATGATCTCATCACCAGCACGTTATAGCTCCTCCCAAAATAACGCAGTGATATGTAAAAGGGAGCGTCTTATAAAACCCTTAAGAACTGCTGCAACACTTTTTTAATTAAGGTTCAGTAATAAACCATTTATAAGCAAATAATAACTAATAATTAAAGCGTAATGATTCATTTATGATCATTTAATTAGCTTGTCAAAGAATGATCATTGATGAATATTAAAATAAAATCAATTTGATATAAGGTGTTAATAAAAAAGTTTCATTTGATATAACGTGTTAATAAAAGTTTCAATACTTAATTATTTTTTTATCCATTTAATTAATAATCAATAATAATACAATTAATACAACAGGAAAAACCCTGAAGCATTGAGGCCTGGAGTTGAGACTGGTTTAGTATTATTTTTAATTGCAATAAAAAGTTTTTATTAATTGTTAGAAATATATTAACAATAGTTTGGAATATTTTTAGGTAGAGCTTGACAGCAAAGTCTTCACTCTGCATTATATTCTGTGCAAATGTATATATTTTATGAACTACATTATCACATACTTTATATTACAGCATATTTAACAATTTATTTAAAATACATTTCTCCTACGATCTTCAGATCTGACCACTCGACTGCGTGAAAGTTCTGTTTCCTCACGCAGGACCCCAGTCCTAATACACACCTCTAATCTCAACTAGATTTCTTTCTAAAAGAAGGAGAAGAAAAAAGAATAGTGCTCCTCCTATTTATATTTGTTTTTGTATCTGTATAGAACTTTATGTCTCTAATATTTCATAATATAATATACACTGACGAGCCATAACATTAAAACCACAGAGAGGTGAAGTGTATAACACTACGTATCTCTTTACAGTGGCACCTGTCAAGGGGTGGGATATATTAGACAGCACGTGAACAGTCAGTTCTTGAAGCTGACATGTTGGAAGCAGGAAAAATGGGCAAGTGTAAGAATCTGAGTGACTTTGACAAGGGCCAAATTGTGATGGCTAGACGACTGGGTCAGAACATCTCCAAAGCAGCAGGTCTTGTGGGGTGTTCCCGGTATGCAGCGGTTAGTACCTACCAAAAGTGGTCCAAGGAAGGACAACCGGTGAACCAGCAACAGGGTCATGGGGATCCAAGGCTAACCTGTCTGCTCCGATCCAACAGAAGTGCTACTGTAGCCCAAATTTCTGAAGAAATTCATGCTGGCTATGATAGAAAGGAGTCAGAACACACAGTGCATCACAGCTTGCTGCATGTGGAGCTGCGTAGCTGCAGACCGGTCAGAGAGCCCATGCTGACCCTGTCCACCACTGAAAGCACCTACAATGGGCATGTGAGCATCAGAACTGGACCATGGAGCAATGGAAGAAGGTGGCCTGGTCTGACGAATCACGTTTTCTCTTACACCATGTGGATGGCCGGGGGCATGTCTGTCGTTTACCTGGGGAAGAGATGGCACCAGGATGCACTATGGGAAGAAGGCAAGCCAGCAGAGGCAGTGTGATGCTCTGGGCATTGTTCTGCTAGGAAACCTGACACGTACCATCTACCTAAACATTGCTGCAGACCAAGTACACCTCTTCATTGCAATTGTATTCTCTAATGACAGTGGCCTCTTTCAGCAGGAGAGAGTCAGGATGGTTTTATTGCTGTCCTGCATGGCTGGTAGAGTGAAAACATGTGTTTCCTAACACTGATTGCTTTCTCTCCATGGTCTAAACTGCTCCTGCTTTTCGTTTTCCTGGTCAGATGAGATCGCCTGAGATTTTGGGTGGAAGATAACATAACACATGCACATGTTGGTACAGCTAAAATGTCCATTTGTAAGCAGGCTGAATGTCTTTGTGCAGGCTCTGAAGGTCATACTGTTCTCTTCAATCTGTGGTGCTGTCGAGAGATAGATTAATCATCATAGATAACGCACATACCCAAACTGTGTGTAACGCTAATCTTTAGCACAGTAATGGTGTATTAATGTTCCCAGTATAGCTCGAAAGCACACTCTAGAGGATACAGAAGCAGAACTATCAGTAATCACTAATACGGTACACTGTGGAAGAGCCATTAAACACCACCAACATGTAACACTTTAGCTATCCTGGTTATTTACTGGATTTTATGGATGATATAGTCTCTGCCAGGTAGCAAAGCTATAATGAAGCAGTTTATATGCTGGCTTATTATCTAAGCTCTCGTACACAGATGGTGTACAATATGGTATTATGGTATTATAGTTTATTGTTATGGCACTTCTTCAGTAGTAAGAAAGAATGAGGGTCTCCTACGATCAAATATTGATTATAAATGTTATAGAAAACATCTTAAGGTCATGTACACACTTGCATTTTTTCCATATATGGGGCCTTTTGTTTGCTTTGAGAGTTCAGTACATTTGGTGATATGTAAAAGCTGTTTTTGAGCCAACCAATTTAGAGACCCAGTCACCCGTCTGGGGCTCACTTCCAATGAACTGTGGTGCCATCTGTATCATACGGGTAAGCTTTGCCAAGTAATTAGTTCAACTTGTCTCCTGACTTCTTGTTTCAAGTTTCATGATGGCAGGGAAGGGTTGGTACAGTCAGCAGGGACAGCACACCTTTACTGATATATAAAACGATGAGCTCAGCTTTGTGGTGTGCTGCTTGCACTGAGGGCTTCTCAAAGAATGCACATCTCATGCCCGCCTGCACGGCTAACAATTTGCTTATATGAGAGTGACTCCTTATTTGCAGGCATTCCTGCATTCTCACATAGCATGCATCCAAAATGCTGTTTCTCACCACTTGAGTGTCGGCACCAAAGGAAAATAAATAGCAAATGGTGCCTACTGTTTTGCAAATCTATGTGCACAAAAGTGATGCATTGAATTGCACAATCGATCCACATTTTGGAAGGAATTCTTTTCAGTAAAAAGAAGGTCCTGGCTGCAGACAGTGCACATACTAATGAGAACACTCACGAGCTGCCTAGCATACTAACAAACATGTAAAGTGTCCATTTAGAGACACTGTTACATGCTGTTCATGGAATACACAGTACAAGGGAAGAGTTTTATCATTTAAATTCTTCCTGGTGAAGCTTTGCACATTAACAGCATCTTCTCAACCAGCTTCATGAGCTTCACCTTGGAAGTTTTTCCCAAAAAATTCCTAAATAATCTGAGCACGAGTTGAATGCTTTTCCAAATGTCTAAATGAAAACTACCTGTTTGGGTCAACAATTTGGTTTTAAGTTAAAAGAAAGTACTACTTATTAAAATACATTTTGATTTCAGAAATACATTTCTACTTATGTATTAACTATTAATCTTAGCAACAAATTTCATCTAGCTTTTAGAAAAATGGTTCAAGAAAATGAAAAATATTCAATCTAATCTATTCAAAATTTTGGCCTGGAGCATGTAAGAATGTGAGTTGAAAAACTAGCCCTTTTTGGAGGGTTCGCTTGGCATCTGGTGCTTTCATTTTGTAAATCCAGCGTAGTCCAGAAATTACTGCTCACACACACAAAAAAAGCCTGTACCATTTTGTCCAGGCCTAAAGGAGATTAAGAAGTCCCTTGTTGACTTTCTTCATGACTCAGAAGTGCATATCAATTCCACCTGCAGAATAATAAGAAGAGAGGATTAGCAGCAGTAGTCTCTTTAATCAAAGTGTTTCTTGTCTACTTCCTGGTTTCTCCAGATTTTCCACACCTCTTAATCATTGTTACTTTCCTTTTTTATTTATTTTTTTTAACTTCTAGTTCCTAATTGATTACATTTTCTGCATTTAGACCATGACTATGGATTTGCCTTGCCGCATTGCCAGAGGTGCTGTAAAGGGGTGGAATGTGAAAATGATTCATGAGTAATCAGGTGGCCTGAGGGAACCATATGGAACAAACATTGTCAAGGAGAATCAAAGGCCACGTGAACCTTTATGACTTTTACCCTAGGGACAATCCAAAGAACCCTTTAGTGTTCTAGTTGAAAGCTATCTCTCCAGATTCTGTCTCAGCGCCACTATTTCCAAACCCCTGGAGCATAGCTCTTACATATAATTAGTCTCATTAAGTCCCGTCTGTCTGTGCATTTAGACTCTTTGGGGTTAATATTTGGTGGTAATGTATTGCATATGTTTTGCCATTTGTCTTTTTTTGCCATTTGAACAGGCATGGGCTTGTATGCAAATTCAGGTTTATCAGCAAAGCAGACAGATCCAAAGGGCAGAGACAAACAGGCTAGCCAAAGCAAACTCAGTAACAAACAATCAAGCTAAACACAGCTGAATAACATGCTCTCAATGATAAAGGTTTGGAAATGTCACTAGTGATGAGCTAGGAGTGAGGTGTAAAGTGTGTATTTTTACTGAATCTATGATCTGAATAAGTGCAGGAAGTGAGAGCGAGGTAACAGGCAATGTGAAGGATCAAGTGATAAGCCTTGTAAAATGGAGTTTGTGTTTACAGATGAGGTTGACATGGCACCATTTTGATCCTTGTTACCAGGCCTCTATTGGTTTTAACCTTTGCAATGGACTCTGGTGATGATTTTTGGGGGGAAATAAAGTGCCAATACAAAACCTTTTGGGAATGCATTCTGAAAGAGTTACCTGATCCTTTTTTTTTTTTTTTTTTTGCTTTTTTGAAAACAAAATTGGCTCAATGCCTATCAGGTAAAATGGTTACTGAAGTCTACAGTTATGCTGATTGTATCACTCTGGTCTCCAAGGGATTAGATAACAAACTTAGCTTGGGTCACTGAAGTATTTGACTGGTTCTTTAGATGGTTACAGAGATACAGAGATACAAGGCATGGAAAAAGATATTTGAAGACAACCCTCGTTTCCAAACGAAGTCAGTACTGGTCCAGACTGGTTTCTGAAGGATCTTTAATCTCTGCCACTCAAATCCACTCATCCTTTCACTCCAAATGCTGAGAAGATGGGAAACTAATTGTAGACAAAGATCCAAAAGTCAGAGCAGGTCTCCTGGGTGTAACAGGCACCAAACCAGTAATAAAAAGAATTGGACAGAAGAATGATCTAGACACATCTAGACACATCTATGATACATCTATGAAATTCTCAAGAAACTGTCCTCCTTGATGATTTACAAAAGTCAGAAAGAATGCAATGTTTTCTGTCCTAATCCTTCTTGACTGCTGCCTTTGACACTGTGAATCACTAGATCTTCCTTTCCACTCTTGAGCCCCCTTAAGAATTGGCAGCTATGTTCTTACCTGCTTCTCATCATACTTACATGATCGATTATAGTACTTAGCTTGGAGAGGTTCATTCCCATCATGTCACAGCCTAACTACCGGAGTCCCTCAGGGGTCAGTACTTGGTCAACTCTTCTTCCTGA
>NC_069715.1:2445802-2490802 GCF_027358585.1 Pangasianodon hypophthalmus
CGTCCACCGTACACGTCCCTGTGAATGAGCTGTTGCTATAGAAACGATAACGTATTAGAACGAGCGCATTAATGTAAAGCTGGGATCTGCAGCTGCACTACTGTCAGAGCTGCTGTTCTAGAAAATTAATCAACACCTTCTGACCAATCAGAGACCAGGATTAGTACTCTGTGTTCATGCTTGTCTCGTTTAAAGATTTCCCTCCTGGGTTCTTTACAAGTTAATGAATGCTAGCAGGGATTCAGTATGAATAACTGGCAACATGCTTAATTATCACTACAGGCTTTCATTATTTATTTTTTTATTATTTATTAGCACGTCTTTAAGTTTGTAATTGGCATTTAATTCCCTCTCTGTTTTCACTTCTGACTCACTGCAGTATTTTGTCATGTTGTCTAAAGTAACCATGCGGCTCCTGACAGAGGAAATTGAGTGTAAACATTAAAAGAGCCTTGAGGCAGAAGCTACAGCAGATTTTCTCAATTACGCCACTCATTTAAAGCATAAGCAACTTTGATTTGCTGTCACGATGGAGTTAACGGATGATTTTTCAAACCCTCCTTCATCTCTACCGCGTGATGAGGTTGCTCGACGTGCGTTCGTTTGTTAATCTCAGCGTGAAGCAGCCGCTTTAATCGACTGTCTCGGGGAAGTTCGTGTGTTTTTATTGCTTTTACACACCTCAGTCTTCTCGACAGACAGATAATGAGTTTAATAATAACGTAAACTGTGAGGAATTTCTCTTACATGCATGAATGGTTCAGTGTGTGTTCCTGTTGCTAGCAATCCTGTAATAATGATGGGAATGATTGTCTGTTTTTTTTTTAACTAAGCAATATTACACACGAGCACCACACCTTCAACACACACTCACAGATGCTAACACTGATTAGCTATAGAGCCACACACAGGAGCAGGAGGTGATAATGTACAGGAGGTATGATGGGCGGAGCCAGAGCCGATGTGGACCAATCATGACTGGAGGAACTACTAAGGGGTCCATGAGGCTGAAGACATCCTAAGAGTTTTTCATTGCAGCAATTACACACACACATACGCACACACACACACACACACACACACACACACACACACGGCAGTAATTATCTGATAAAAAAAAGGTGCCTGTGTTTATTTTCTCATTCTTCAGTCCTCATAACCTTAGATGCCTTTCATCTTAAGGTGTGTGTGTGTGTGTGTGTTAAATAATAGATTTATTACTATTCAAGCCATCTCTTCCTGCTGTAGTAGAAGTCCCACTCAAGGTGTGTCACACTCCAAAATCTAAATAAATATTAAATAAAAACATTTTTAAAATTAATTTAAGAACGATGTCATACATTTTATCCATTTTTAGTTACATTTAATGCTGTGTAACCTCCATGAAAACAAGTTAGTTCCTGTTATAACTTACGATATACAGCCATATTGTTAAAGGAAATTAACCTTTGGACCAATCAGAACTGAGGATTCAACAGTGCTGTGAGTTAGCTAACATCCCTGAGTGAATTTACAGATCTGTTTTTCTATAAACCACAACGTCCATCTAAAACTCAAATCTATTCATCCAGTTGATCTTGACTGTTCCTCTCGGTCCTAACCACTCACCGTTTCTAGTGTCCCTGTATTTCCTGAATAATTTGCTGTGGTTATTGAATTATATGCTGCAGAATGAGTAACTGAATAATAAGAAAAGTGACGTACAAGCTGCTCTGGTTTCGGATAAATCACAGCTCAGGTCACAGCTCGTGTTGTTTTCACCCTGAGCGATGTTGTTAATATTTAATGTTCAGAAGAGGAAAATGCCCTCTGAACCCACAACTCTAGTCCTGAGCTGACTCACTCGGTGTGGAACGTCCCCTTTTATTATAAATTTATTCAAAATATAAGATTCACAACAAGTCTTCACAAGTCTTCAGCCCTATTCAGATGGGATCACTTATATAAACTGAGTATTAGAAATAACTCCAGTATATACCGTCTGAATAACTCCAGTATATACCGTCTGAATAACTCCAGTACATACCGTCTGAATAACTCCAGTATATGGCAACTGTAAGTCTCGGAAAATATTTTGCTGAAAAAAAATTTAAGATATAAATTGCATATATACTTTTTTTTTTTGTCAAGAACCCAGTCATGAACATTTTCATGAGAAATGTTTCTCTTGTTTCTTTTTCTTGACATAAGTCCATAAGTTCTCTGGTGTTCACACAATATGATAAGCAGACATAAACACAAACAAAGAGTAAACAAAAAGCCGCTTTCTGATTGGTCAAGCTGCTGAAGTGGCTTGAATAAGTTTTCACACATCGCAAATTCAAGCATCAGAATTTTTTTACTGAGTTGCATCTAAACCATTGCTTCATAACATCTCATACAACGCAAACAGTGACGTCACAAGCATCAGTAGTTCTGTCCTGATTGTAAATAATCCCACAGCTGATGCCTGATCTGACGTGACTGAATTTACACTTCATTTTGCACTCTCTACAGCTCACTACTTTTCTATCTGCTCAGCATGTGGAGAAGGGAAGCACTGGATCTGAGGTACAGCTGCTCAAAATTAGAGATGGTTCAGGGAAAAACTGTTTAGGTTTTTCTGTATTGATTTTGGTTCAAACCCGGCACCTTTTGGCAGATGGTCCTCTGAAATCCTGCATTATTGGGTTTTGAGTCATCAATCCGTGGAGATTTCTGTGATCCATGCTGTTAGAGTGCAGATTTAAATCCTCAATCAGAAATCCATACAGCTGCCAGGGAAGTTAATACGTGGAGAGATGTGTGAATATATAGATGACTTCCAAACCTACAGCACTTTTGACTTTACTCTGACTTAAAGCCTCAACACAAGTATAAAATGTTAGAGTGACTTCACATCTGCAGTGTTTAGTGTGTTTGAATAGAACCCTGGTGTGTTCTCCCCTCTGAGGAAGGTGATCTCCATCGCTTTCAAGTGAACATATTTTAGTAGATATGAGCTGCTAAACTGTGCCAAAGGACAGAGCTGCAGAAATGCAAGGTGGTCTAGAGCTCTGTGCCAATGAAACAAACGATAAGAGAAAATAAATGCTGGATGTGACACACAATGTGTTTTAAACATTTTCTCTATGCTTGGGTGAAGTTTTCTCTGTGCACTTGGTAAAGGTTTGTTTACCTTTGTCCTTCACTGTATTACTGACCCATGAATAAACCAGATTTATGTGGAGGATTTCAGCCCTGCACAATCCTCAGGCAACATTTATTGCTTTTTGGTTTGTTTAATTATAGAATGTGCAGTATGAAACCAATTTCCAGGATCAGTTTCACTCTGATTCAGACTCAGCAAGTGTTCTAATAAGTGTGAAAGCGCCCTGAGAAGAGAGTAATTAATTGAGAATAATTAATGTATATGTATATGTAGTACATAGTTAAATATCATTCTTCATTTGTTAGACACATTAAGGTGTATCAGCTTCTGCGTGTCGTTTCACAATTCAGATTGTTGCAGATTTGCTGGGTCTTTAAATCTTTTCCCAGATGCGCACTTGTCTGCATTTGTAAATTAGCTAAGACTAAACAATCCATAAATTCTAAATGAAACTAGTATCTGTACCGGGATGTTTTCACTGCTTACTCCATCTGTTCATTATGAATAAATAGGATTATTTGGGTTATTTGTGTTTATACTCATGTTCAATTGATGTCGTGGATTTTGCCAGAAGCCTGACGTAAAGCCTCCATTATCACGTTATAAAATATATATGCAATGCTTATAAACTTGTTAAGGCCAAACCCTTCAAATAATGTCACTAAAAAGAAGTTTTTATCAATATTAATCTAATAAAACCTAATTTGAAAAATTAAGGACAAGATCTCCAACCTTGACTCTCAGAAATAAAGGTAGAAAAATATACTTTTCTTTGTGGCTGAAGTGGTTCCATCAGTGGTACATCTTTTGTACCTTTAGAATGTATCTTTAAAAAAGGTACATAATTAGACTTTAAGGACCACTGATGTACCTTTTAAAACTTTAAAAGCAAGCTCTAAAAGCTAATATAAAGTAGACCACATGCATCTTCCCAGGTAATAGATAATGTACATACTCAAGGTACAAGGCATGTCTCCTAGATTGTATCACTCCAATGACAAAGAAAAGTGCAGTCCTGTATTTTCATTTCTGAGAGTGTTGCTACCATTTTCCACATGAGACTAGGCTGAGTTGTGCTGATGTACTTGCTGTTTCGAATCGGTTTGCTTAGAGATTCAGAGTCTAAGCACTACCACATTTTGTTTTCACTACTAATAATTATCAAACTTTTTCTTTATCATTCGGAGTTTCTATATAAACTGAAATATTTTGTTGAGTGCAAGATGTTTAGCTATTATTCTTCCATTATTAGTAATAATTTTACTTGTCAGACATGTAGACTAGTTTCAGTAGCACTCTGATATATTAGCAAAAAAATGTAGCTAAGCTAGTACCTTGTCACTATCAGTAGCTACACGAGCACCTAACATAAGCTATTCATGCAGGTTTTGAATTAACAGCAATTGTTGGCCTATTTTAAGTTATGTAAAATTATCTAAAAAAAAATCTATTTTGTTACAGATATAAAATTTTGTTACAGATATAAAATTCTAACACAATGCTAAAGATTTCAATCATTTCTATAAGGCCATAAAAATAAAGAAATGCTAGATCTTTCCAGAATGATGTACAGTGCTGTAGATGAATCCACCATAACTGAGAAAGCTGTACAGTGAGAAAGATGTTATGATAAATCTAACATCTAGAATGTTCATTAAGAAGATGCTGCTTTGGACTGGTAAGGAAGAATGATGGAGTGATTTGTATTAGCGTTGATAATGCCATTATATCACATTTATTGCTTGCATACTCTGACGTTTGAACCTAAGTACAGTGAAATAAATGTATGCAATATGTTGAAATCACATGCTTTTGTGCTATATAGAATATTCTATAGTGAATAGTCCTCTCTTTACTGTGTTCAGTATTCCAGTCAGTGATTCAGTGCAAACACACAGCATCATGAACCTGCAGGACTCAGTGGGACCTGGGCTTCATGCCTGAATGTCTGAGAGAGAGAGAGAGAGAGAGAGAGAGAGAGGGACAGACAGAGAGAAAGAGAGAGAGGGGGTTTGTTGTGGCAGTATTTCTTTCACAGATGGAAAGCGATAAAGGTGGGAACGGTGGGAGGGAGTGACGTTTTTACACCAATGTAGACAGAACGATGTGAAAGTATCTTTCATAAAAAGTGACAATGAGAGAGAAAGGTGGGTGTAGTTGTGTTTTATCCAATCAGAGACAGACAGACAGATGGAGAGCTAGAATCCCCCCCATCATGAGTCAGAGAGCAGACTCCGTTTGACTCCTTGGTAATGGAGCAGATGTCCATATGGAAGCTGACTTTTATCCAGACATCCATACCTAAACTCACTCAGTCAGCCATTTTCCTGAGAGCTGAACTGTGAGGCTGTGTGTGTTTTCATTTCTACTTTTATTAAAACACATAGCTGATACAGGAACGAAAAACTCTAGACACACTGTCCTGCACCAATCAATTTTAGGGCTTCATGTATAACTATCACTTAGAAGGTTTATTCCATCGATTAAAAAATTACAAAATAAACTGATGTTAGCTTGTACATGCACTTTTCAAATATTATTTAATGCACACTATCTACGCACGATTTGAAATAAACACTCCTAAACACTCGAAACTATCTGATCCATCTTATCTCAGTAGTATTAGTTTACTCCTTTATAAAATTTACTAGACCATGTTTATTTCTTAAATAGGGTATGCTAACCTGTGTTTATTACTTTTCAGAGAATACTATTTTACATTTCTCTGTTACTTTTTAAAGTGTACTATTCTTTTTTATTAATCTATAAAGTATGCTAGCCAGTGATTGTTTATTACTTTATAAAGTATGCTAGCCAGTGATTGTCTATTACTTTATAAAGTATGCTAGTCTGTTTTTATTAATTTATAAAGTATGCTAGTCTTGTGTTTGTTTATTATTTCATAAAGAATATCAGTCAGTGTTTGTTTATTTCTTTATAATGTAGCTCTTGGATATACACAGCTTTAAATTATGTCTCTCAGGCGTAATGTCATGGGATTGATAAAAAAAGATTTTTTTAACCAGTATCACTGCATTGTATTGCAATATGATGTGTTTTCAATGTAATAAAGAGCTAAATAAAATCTAAACATAAAAGTGAACATCTGCTTACTAATTGTATTCACTATTTTTAGTAAATGATAAATGAGCTTCTTTGTTTCAGGTTTTTGTCTTTTCCATGAAATAAAATGGCAGCGATTAACTTCACCTATAGGGGGCATACGCGAGCCATGCAGTGATCTCAGAGCGATGTCAGTGATCCCTTTTTGTTCTTCATTTTCCTATACTTCCCTCCTACCCTCATTGAAAGGGAGCGCAAATGCAATTTAGCTGAAAGGAAGGACAATTAGAGGCTGTTTGGGGATTTTATGACACATCTTTGGTTTCTCGAGTGTGGTGAGTGCACAGCTGTGGCTAAATTAAGCCACCGGAGGTTTCTGAATGGAAGAACACAAACCTCACACTGTTTTTGTGCATTTACTGTCATGTGACACTTCTACGCTTTTATAGGCCTAATAACTAACAAAGGCCCCCCCACCCTGCTGTGTCTAATGTACATGTCATGTCCACCCCACTGCCTCTAATGTACATGTTGTGTACGATGAATTGATTTTTCTTATTAAATAAAGACAGTTATTTTGGTGAGGTTGATTTTTGAAAATATAAATTATGGCAATTCCCTCTAGCTAACAATGAGTGTCAATTAAAATGCAAATGATAATAATACACCATAATATTATGCATACACACATATATAACAGCAGGAATATTCATATTCTAAGGAAAGATGTTGGGAAGAGGTTAATCAGCAGGTTTGTGTCCTTGATAAAGCTTAAAAGCATCTGATTAGTCAGGAGGTGTTGGTTAATTTTTGGACAGGATCATATTAATACATTATCGTTTCTATAGTGACAGCATTTATAGGGACTTGCATGATGGACGCGCCACATAAACAGATTAAGAAAAACAAAATGTGCGTAAGTGTTTCTATGGTGAAGTTTTCTGTGAGGAAACATTTATTTAAAAATTTATGGAAGGAGTCTCCAGTGTCAGCGCTTTGTAACAGTCAGAGGTAAAGCTAGAACTTTAGGTTTTTGAAGTTTGTAACATTTGGGGACTTCAGGATGGTAACCGTAACTCCGCATCATCACACCACCACATCGTTGATTATTAGAAAATACTGTTGTAAATTCCTATTAGTTATACAGTCAGGGCCATAAGTATTTGGACAGTGACACAGTTTTCAGAATTTTGCCTCTGTACACCACCACCATGGGTTTGAAACGAAGAAATCAAGATGAGAATGACGTGTAGACTTTCAGCTTCAATTCAAATTAATATTGCATTTTTACAGAGTCTCTCCATTTTCACAGGCTCAAAAAGTAATTGGACAAAGTGACCATCATAAATATTAGGATTATTTTGAATACTTGGATACTTGCAGTCACTGACTGCCTGAAGTCTGGAAACCACGGACATCATCTAATGCTGAGTTTCCTCTCTTGAGATGCTTTGCCGCTTTACTGCAGCCGCCTTCAGTTGCTGCTTGTTTGTGGCTCTTTCTGCCTTCAGTTTCGTCTCCAGTAAGTGAAAAGCAGCTCAATTGGGTTGAGGTCAGGTGACTGACTCGGCCATTAAAGAACATTCACCTTATGGACCTGACTGTATATGTATAGCTCCCTAAAGGGTTCCTGGGTTTGTCATGCTGGAGAAACCCATACAGCTTCTAGAAGGAACTCTACAGCAGAGAGGTTTCCTTTCACAAATGGTTCCTAGTAGGAGAAGGAACCCTTCTGGAACCCTTTTATTTATAATTTATAGAGCGCTTTTCCTTTTTGAGCTCAAAATCTTCAAGTGCTTTAGATATAAACATGTCCTGGGATAAATATGTGTATTCTGGAATGTTTTAATGATGTTTTCAGATCATTATTGGAAGTCTGATTTTCCTGAAGAGTCATAGGATCGATTCTGGATTCTCTTATCATCTTGTTTTGCCAATGATGGGATGAGCTGCAGGAAAATATAATAACATAGGCAAGATTAACAACTAGAGTACTGCATTAAGCTCTGCAGAGGCTAATGCTAACTAGATGAAGGTTTATTTGTTAGGTAGGATCAGGCAGGAATCTGCTGTGTGGATCTATTCTCCATACTTGTACAGTTATATATTTCTACCATGAAATAATGGTGTAAAGTGCACATTGTGGTGTTCAGTGATCTAATTACTGCAGCGGATGCAGTGAGACGAGCGATAGAAGGAGAGGTGACGGGAAACGAGCCAGATATTATAGTGGTGTTGTGGGTTCTAATCTTCTGAGGACAGTTTCAGTTTTATGACTGAGAGAGAGAGAGAGAAAGAGAGAGAGAGAGAGAGAGAGAGAGAGAGAGATAAAGTGGGAGAGTGGGAGAGAGAACTAATGAAAGACAAGGAGCCAAAGAGAAATAGGGAGAGAGTGGCAGATGAGAAAGATGGATAGAAAGAGAGACAAATAAAGAGAGAGAGATAGACAGAGAGAGAGAGAGACAGAGAGAGATAGAAGAACTGAGAAGACCCAGATAGACAGACACACAAATCGATAGATAGATAGATAGATAGATAGATAGATAGAAATAGGCATTATAGGCATCTCTTCTGTTCATCTACATTTCTCTCTCTCTCTCTCTCTCACACACACACACACACACATTCTCATCTACTCTCCTCCCTCTCCATCCCTACATCACTCCATCCCCTCCTCTCTCTCTCTCTCTCTCTCTCTCTCTCTCAGTATCACGTGTGTTTCTCTCTGAATGAGAGCGAAGCGTGAAGCTGCCTCATTCCTTAGGGCTTTCAGCTCATCCCGGATCTTGCTCTCTCTCTTTCTCTCTCTCTCTCAAACATACACACACACACACACACACACATACGCACACACACAGAGAGGCAAGCAGGGGGGCTTCCTCTGTCCCAGACACGCTGTCTGCCTCTCTAGTCTGGGACAGGAGAGTGAGAGAGTGACGGGAGAGAACGGTAGACAGAGAGAGGAGGAGAGTAAAACCATGCTTCTGCATTCACGGGCATCAGCTCAAGGTTGAATGAGGGAAGAGATGGAAAACCGAGAGAGAGAGAAGAGAAGGACGAGGAGCTGAGGCGAAAGAGCGCAGCGTGCCTGTCTTCATTCGTTCGAAGAGGATGCTGTTGCTGCTGCAGAGCTCTTTCTCTCTCTCTCTCTCTCTCTCTCTGTCTCTCTCATCTGTCCATACTGAGGATGCTCCGCTAACCGTCATCTCCGTGGTTTAGCGTGAAACCTGCAGCGCCTCCTGCGTGCTAGCTTCACAAAAATAACGTGGCTGGATTTATCACACTTTTCCAAGGAACGCTTCAGGTATGCTTTCCTTTCTTCATCTCTTCCTTTTATTCTTCCTTTCTTCCTTTGATTCAAGCAGCTCGTGTCTTCTTGTTGCTTCGACATCATCTGGAATTTCTCACGCTGGATGTGTAGCTGCACTGGAATGACACTAAGATTTATTACGGAATAATTCGGAACAGTTCGGAAAGGATTTGCATGCATGTCATTGTTGCGTGCAATTTCTCACTGTTGCATGAGACACATCGATGTGGTTTCATGCATCACTCACACACACACACACACATATACAGGCGACCATTCGTGTGTTGTCAAGGGGTCAAATTTCAATGCTGCGAACCTCCACTGGAGAAATCCTCCTGATCCAAGGGAAATGTCGCGTATATATCCGGCATGGGCGTTACGTATTATATACACACAGAGGAATTAGCACGCGTTCGGCTGAGTACTCGGGCTCGGTCGACACCCTGGGCGGCCATGATTGTTTTGGTTAATTCATGGAAGTGGATGAGGAAGTAAAAGGTAGTAATTGGATGCTTGATTGGAGGCGAAATGGGAAGGAAGGGGAGGGAGGGGGTACTCGGGGTGACGGCAGAATGGAAGATGAGCAAGAAGTCGTAAAGGGTAGTAGTAGGTGGGTGGGGCTCGTCTTTCTCTTTCTTTTCCTCTCTCTAGTCTCTGGAACCTTTTGCTTTTTTGGCAAATATTTAGAACATTGATTTTGTTCTAAATATGATTTTGATAGTTGTGGTGCACAAGACACATAAGGCTCTTAAAGATGTAAATCCAGAGTGGTTTTAGGTTATCCACGTGACCAATGTCTTGCACAAACCCATGCAATTGTGATACAAGGATAAATCCTGATACTTCTCTGCCTTTGGCTAGTTTTCTCAAGAAGAGAGGAAGAAAGAGAGGAAGAAAGAGAACAGGAAGAAGGTCTAATGAGCTTTACTTTTATTGGAACTGTTGCACAGCAGTCAATAGCAATAAATCAGAGTGTCTGCACTGAAGGACCGAGTTCCTAACCAACTGAGAAACAGATAAACAAATTAATCAGTCTGGTCACAAAATTAACACCCATTATAAATCTTGTTTCAAGGGTTTGAAAAAAAAAAATTTAATTCTAAAAAGAAGTTTGGATTTAACACTGTAAAACTGGAAAATTGTGTCTGCTATGGAGTAGCTGCTTTTCCAAAAAAATTAATTTGTTCACAGAAAAACAGTTTTTGAGTTAATAATCATGAACTGATTCTGCCCAAACTGAGTGGATGATCTGAGATCAAGCTTAGATCTGAAAGCTTTCACTCAAATCAGGCTTAGACCCTAAACCTTTAACTCGAGACATGCTTAGACCTTAAACCTTTTACTCATTGTGCTCAGACCTTAAAACTTTTACTTGAGTCAAGCTTAGAACATAAACCTTTTACTTGAGTCATGCTATTTAAAATCGTTTACTTTCTTGTAAGAGTTTGAAGAGCTTTAGTAAACATTGGTTTGAATACGTGTTCTCCCTGTGTCCATATAGGTTTCCTCTAGGTTCTTCAGTTTTCGCCCACTTCCCAAAAACATGTGGGTAGGTGGACTGGTGACTCAAGGCAATATGTGTGTATGGTGCCATAAGATGGACTGGTATAGTATCCAGGGTGTATTCCTGATTCTTGCCAAGTGTTCCCTGGATAGACTCTAGATCCACCCTGACTCTGACCATGATAAATCGCTTACTGAAGATAAATGAATAAATGAATTCTGAGAGTTAATGCAGCACCTTGTAGTAGTATTGGGATTTAGAGGAACAATATATTATGATCATTTTGTTTCATTGTGACATAATGATATTTCTTTTTCTCTTTACAGACACACAAGGCTATCTGTAAAGAAGACGCTTGGATTTCTTCCTCTTTAAGGATATACGACATTTTTGGTTGGCACAACAGCTTCTAAGGGCATATGTCTCTTTTCTCTTTTTTTATCCCTCAGGGTTAACTTTAAAAAAAGTGGTTTTGGTCTGTTGGTTGTTTATCCCAGCTGGATTTAACACCAGTTCTTCATTGCTGCATTTGGAATGCAAACACACTAATCTATTGCCCTCCATGGTTTCTGCCCATGTAAAAAAGCTATCGTCTTACATTTTTAAGATTTGCAAAGGAATGTTTACAAAGAAACTGGCAAATACAACAAAAAAGAAAGAGAGTAGCGAAAACAAAAAAGATCCTAAGATATCCCCTGAACTGCATGCTCGAAATCAGACTTTTTCCACCACATTTAAAAGCACAGTTAAAAAGATATCTAAATGTTCTTCTGCACGCAATCTATCTATTGAGGAAGACGACGGCAGGAACGACTGCTCTTCCCTTTCTCCCACATTCAGTTATCGTGTAGCAATTGCTAATGGACTGCAAAAGAATGCTCTTCTACTGAACAATAATGAATTTCATGAAGTGTTATCCATTGATAGTAGTTACACTGACTCTTTAAACGAGGCCAAACTTGTCCATAGATTCGATGAACAAAAAGCTTACACAATGCCAGTAAGAAGGAATAGGAAGAGTATGATTAGTTTGGCACCTTCTGATGGCAGCTCAGAGGGTGAACGTGGAGAGCGAAGCAGTCTCCACACTCTCCGACTAGGTGCTCTGAAAAAGCTTCGAAAATGGAAGAAGAGCCAAGAATGTGTTGCTTCAGATTCCTCAGAGGCTAGCACCTGGAGAAAGACACTTGGCATTAGGAGCAAGTCTCTGGATCGGGCTGGGAGGCAGCAGAAAACAACCACCCTGGAACCAGGATCCAGCTCCACAGGCTGCATCAGTCAGACCCAAGATGTCATGGAAATGATCTTCAAAGAGCTTCAGGGAATCAGCCAGATTGAGTCGGAGCTTTCAGAGCTTAGAGGACATGTTAATGCTTTGAAAAGCTCCATCGATGAGATCTCCAGCAGTGTGGAGGTGGTGCAGAGTGAAATTGAGCAGCTTCGCTCAGGATTTGTGCAATCCAGACGAGAGACACGAGACATCCATGACTACATCAGGCAGTTAAGCCACCAGACCAACAAAGCTACTTTGAGATTCCTAAACGTGCCTGAAGAAAAATTTGAAAGAACCGAGGAACTCATTTATCACATTTTAAAAGAGAAAATGGGTTTTGCTGAAGCACACAAGACACTTAAAATTGAACTTGCCCATCGATTGGGACAACAAAGAGAATGTTCAAGTGCTAAACCTCGTCCTATTATAGTTATTTTTTCAAATCCTCAAGACAGGGATTTAGTTTTGAAAAAGTGTTATAAGCTCAAAGGCACTGGAATTTCAATCTCAACGGACAGTCTTGCACAAGAGTCAAAAGACAAGAAAGATCGGGGGATGACCTCTTCTCAGACTTATGAAAGCATGGACATGAAACTGTCAAGTGCCAAAGACAAGGCCGAGAGTGATGACTGGGACTCAATGGACAGTGATAAAGAACTAGATGAATTAAACAAAAACAAATATGCAATTGTGCCCAAACCACCTCAGAAAACTAAATCTGACAAAAAAAAGTCTCATGATCACAGGCGGTCTACAGATGACACCACATACTCGGTGCATTATGCTGATGATGCTGTTTATGATGACAAGCAAAACAAATCTTACTATTCTGACATGACTCCAGGATGGCTCTCCCAGAGTGATTACTCTACTCCTAAGCTCAGTCGCTCAGAATCTGACTGCTCCAAACTGTGCCCATCTTACTCTGAAGATTTCTCTGAAAGCCAGTACTTTAGCAGAGCTAATGGATGCTCCTTGCTCTCTTCATCAGATCAGGAGCTCTGGCAGCGTAAACAGGAAGACATGGCTTCTTCCTGGTATGCAAGCCCACCCAGTCAAACTCTCAGTCAGGAAAACCCACCGTATGTGGAGCACAATGAAGTTGAGACCACTGAAACCATTGACAGTGGTGTCAGTAATGGTCTGGTGTGTATATCAGGGGACAGAAGTCACTATAGTGGTTCTCAACTTTCTCTCCAAGGTGACCTTTCACCTTGGAAAGACTGGCATCACCTTGAACAAGGAGCCGACTCAGGCTTGGATGCCTCAACTGAACAAAATATAGTATCCGAAATCAGTAGCCCATTTGACCCTGCTGCTAACCCTGGTTTCCCTGAAAAAATTACAAAATGCCTTGAGGTCGATTTGCAGTTTGAAGGTGAGACCTTTTTGACATTTGACAGTACACCTGAGACAACCCAAGAACCAGACATAGAGCCTGAGTTACAACCTGAACCAGAACCCGAACCAGAACCTGAGCCAGAACCTGAGATAGAAGCTGTAATAGAACCCATGCAAGTGCAAATACCTGTGCCAGAACCAAAACCAGAAAAGAAGCCTAAGACCAAGCCGAAAACACAATCCAAGCCAGAGTCTGCCCCGCAGACTCTGCAACGACAGGAGAGTAAGGGGAACCAACTCCAGCAAAACCAAAAGTCTTCCAGTATGTACCGTAGCCAGAGTGAGATCAGGGCTGAAAAGGTTGAAGAAGTCCCCAAATCCTGGAGCAGCAGGCTGAGCATAGACTTGTCTGAAAAAACTTTCAGCTTTGGAGGCTTTGGCTCCACCTTACAGAGGGCCAAATCAGCTCTGGAAGTTGTCTGGAATAAGGGATCTCAAAGCTCCAGTGCTCCTGCTGAAGAGCCAAGTACTATCCCATTTATAGGCCGGTTCAGGACTATGTCTCAGTCAACAGCCAACGATTCCAGCACCACTATTGACTCTGATGTCTACAATGAACCCTTCTACTATAAAGCTGATGAAGATGAACAAACCACGGAGCAACCTGTGGACAATGAGACACATTATGTTGAAGTGATGGAGCAGGTGCTAGCCACCCTCGAGAACAGAACAAATGCCAATGAGGCAGAGGAAGAGTACCAAGAAGATGAGTACGAAGTCTCACAAGAATATGACATTTTGCAAGAAGGGAACCCAGTTTTGGAATATGACTGCAGCTTAGATGAGCAATATGATGAAGAATACAGTGAGGACTATGATGAAAACCAGATGACTGAGGACAGAGAGGAGTATGAGGCCATGATTGAATATATAGAAGAAACAGAGGAGGCTGATGAACAAGAGGAGGAAGAAGCAGAAGTTGAGGCAGAGTTGCAAGACATGGCACAGGCACAAGGAGCAGAGGAGGACAAAGTAATTGTGACTCAGGAAGACGAAAACAAAAATGTCACAGAAACTCCGGCAACAGTGGAAGAACCAGCCCCCAAGAAAAGGGCACGACCAACGTTTAAAGAAGCTGCTTTGAGAGCATATAGGAAGCAAATGGCTGAGCTTGAGCAGCAGATTCTGGCTGGAGGTAAGGACTTGCTCATTTGACCTCCAGATAATTATTTAATACAGATGCAGGTTTTATGATCTGATAAGCAATAATGATGGCTTAAAAGAAGATTCCTTTTGTTTTCATCTAATTTGGCAGGATGCACTTTGTGGTCAGACTACGATTCTAAACCACAATGAAAGTAAAAAGCAGAAAGAGGGTCACTGACTAAATCATGTCTGAGTGGCCGTGCTTTAATGCAGGAAACCTCAGATTCTTTTGAAGGCTTTGAAGGTAGTCTGGGAAAGGGCTAAACACTGACTGCAGCTGTTTGATGTGGAAGATGATATTGGGCCTTTTAAATTTGCTATTGATTTATGTGTGTGTCTGTATGTGTGTGGTGGTGGTGGGGATAGTGGTATTATAGTATTTCAGTCAATCAGAAATGATGTTGGTGGACACCAATGCAGCAAACAGTATTGCTACTGTTCACCGAGATGAAAATATGAACATACCATTACATTTCACATATAAAGCATTTAGTCCATTTGAATGGAACCCTGGTATGTTCTTCCCATTGGTGTGGTTCTTCAGGCATGTGAGGACACAGCAATCGCACTCAGATCCAAGAGCATCTTGGTCCACTTCCAAGTAAACTCTAACCCTAGCTATTTGATTGCGGCAAGAAAACAACTTGACTGTGAATCAAACATGTTATACGTTTTGGGTTGCAGCTTGTTTTTGTAGATCTTGTAGTTGCTAAACTGAGCCGCGAGGTGCAAATTGAGCCAAAGGACAGAGTTGTAGAACAGCAAAATGTGTTCTCAAAATTTGGACCAACAAACAAAAAGAAAAAATAAACGTGGGATATGATATACAAACCTTTTAAGCTAGTCATTTACATACTTATCTAGTCATTTATTTAGTGTTGGCTTGATGATTTTTCTGATTTCTCTACATACATGTTAAAGGTTTGTTTACTGTTTTCCATCTGACCAAAGAATAAAAAAGTGTAATGAGTATGTTTTCAGGCCTTTGCCAACATTTTCTCTTTTTTGTTTGTTCAATTAGTGTGAAACCAAAACCAGCCAAAGGTATCAATTTTGCTTTGATTTGAACTTAGCAAATGGACTTATAGGTGCGAAAGCACCCTTAATTTAGTAAAATTGCAACATTCCATTCATGTTTTTCATTGATTTAGTGATTACTACTGAGAAAACGTATTTAATGGGTCATCTGGTAGGTCATTACCAGACTCAATGGTTTCCTTTCAGCCACAGATAGACTAGTATCTGAATGCAATGGCTGACTACTTTGTGTGAGTATAACAAACTTGACAGTATGCCTTGGTTGAGAGTACTTGAGTGGTGTGGAGTTTATTACAGTCAATCTAAGCAACGGGGAATTTCCGCCCTGCCTTACTCACTCTACAATCTGCCAGCTCTTGACCTAGATGTGAAACATACATTCAGAAAGCACAGTGACTTCACACTGCATGCTCTCATCCCCAGCAAGAAGAGTGATAGTATACTGCTCTGTTTTACAAATCAGACCCCATCTTCACTATTAACTCATATTTCCACTATGATACATCTAACTCAACTCATTCAGGACCTGGGAATTAGTTGAAGAGTGGGTTATGAGATTTGGGAATTTTAGAGCAGGCAAAGCATCACAATAAACTCTCCAGTGTTCAGTTAGCTCATGAACAATTAAACTTAATCAGGCGGAGACTTCTGTAGGAGTTCATTTAGCATAAGTGGATGTATGCTGATTAAAAGGTGCAGTCCTGTAGCCTACCAAATGGGTAAAAGAGAGCAACACACACCTGCAAAGATGGCTGTGGATGTTCTTCCTTGGATGGAGCTCTATGGCGCCTGGTTCAATCCTGAGTTCAAATTTCTGTGCATGTTCTACCTATGTCTGAATGGGTTTCCTCTGGCTTCTCTGGTTCCCTCCCACATCCCCAAAACAGCCAGTAGGTGGATTGGTGAATATAAATTGGCCCTAGGTGTGAATGAGTGTCGACATGTGTGTGCACAATGCCCTGCAATGTCTATATGTGTATACCTACCTTGCATCTAGGGTTCCTGGGATAGGCTATGGATCCACTGTGCCTAGAATAAAGCACTTACTAAAGATGAATGAATGAGAATAAGTCGGTAATGGTACAAGTCACAAATTTGCTTCATTCCATCAGATTATTCTGGAATTAGACTCAGCAGTTAGGGCTCTGGACTATTGATTGTAAGGTTGTGAGTTTGAATCCCAGTACCACCAAGCCTGAGCAAGGCCTTTAACCCTCTGCCAAATGAGTAATTAGAATTTATGTCAGCATTAATAATAATAATAATAATTGATAAGTCTGTGAATGAACAAATGTTTCCATTGTCCAATGTACAATACTTCTTGTATAGCTGACAAACAGTACTGACTCCTGGTGTTTACTTTGCAAAGAGCTGGGAAGGAGTTGGCACCTTAGAGCACCTTTGTGTTTCCTCATTTACTATCAGTTGCCTTATAATTAATTTAACGAGGCCCTACGACTCATCTTGATGGCAAACCCAACCCAGGGTGAACTCTAAAAAAGATTAATGCTAATCCCTGAAGTTGAGGAAGCACTGATTTATTCACTGGCAACAAGAGCAACCACATTTGAAAACTCTGAACTTTGCTTCTGCCAGTGGCTGTCGTTTAGCAGCACTGTTGTGTCCTCCTCATGTGGCAGCTAATTAGAGCAGGAAATAACATACAACTCATGGCTGATAGAAAGAGACAGACAGGAGGAAAGGTGGAAAACCAAAACGTGAGAAAATCTAAGAGACAGTGTTAAAGCTCTTCCAGATATTTGAAAAGCATTTTTTGCAGCAGTGTCTCGTATGAATTGTTCTTCTTGTGGGGATAATCATCACTCAGCTGCTACTGTACATCACTCAGATGCTAATCCACACTCCCAAGGGTATTCGCTAACCAGGTTAGACTTGCTCACAATATACAGTCCTCTCCAAAAGTATTGGAACAGCAAGGCCAATTCTTTTGTTTTTGCTAGACACTGAAGACTTTTGGGTTTGAGATCAAAAGATGAATATGAGACGTTCCATCAGAATTTCAGCTTTCATTTCCAACTTATGTGCTGGTTCTTCTTTTACCTGTTTATGAACTCGTGCTTTTTCCCAATTTCTTATTCAAAAAGGCAATCTTTTCTCAAAACATCAATGGTGTGTAAAGTTTTAGCACAAGCCACAGGACTAAGTACACTCGAGTGATCACTGGCTACCTTATAGCCAATTAACTGCAGGGTGTACGGTCTATATGTATGGTCTGAGTGGAGGCAGAACTGTACTATATATGCAGACCACACATACAGACCGTCTGTTTTTCTGGCAAATGCTACTTTTTATTTGTGCTGTCAAATTCCCCTTAAATGCCCAGGAACTATTCAGACATTCCTAAATTTGGTAACAACACTCCTTTTCTCTTACTTTTGCTGTATATGTTTACTAATTCATATGTTGTAAAATAATCTGTGACATAATTATTTTATGAAATTCCACTGAATATTAAATAGCCTATAACTAGTGATGGCTGGTCTGGATATTGAATGGTAGGGCTAAAACAAATTTTACACCATTCACACTTTCTAATTTGTTTCAAACTTGTGTTTCAAGTCTGCAATCGTGCTCTGTCTCTTCCAAAGAGCAAGCATTGTAAACATTGTGTAATTTATGTATGCTTAGTCAGTTCATTTCTAGTTTCTACTCCAAAGGCATTTTGGGGGAAAAAAAAAAGAATTAATAAAGTAATCCAACTTGTCCATGTTTATAGTGTAAATTTGCAGAAAAAAATGAATCAGCAATAAAAAAAAAGGTAAATTATAAGCTAGTAGTAGCCAAGATGGCTAGCTAGAAGAAACTTTGACCTCTGATAACCCTTAGGCGAAGACCTACATCAAGCAGCAAGAGTCATTCAGCCAAAAAGTTTGGTTTAGTGACAACAGTTAAACATGGGGTTTTTAGCAGGTAAATACATAAATATTATTAAAATTTAAAGTATTTGAAGTTCTCATACAGAGTTTTCATACAAATTGATAACACTGGACATGACAATGACTCTCAGACGTTCGAAATGATGTTCATGTTGACATTAAAGGTTCAGCCATTTGCAACCTTTTCATTCCCATTTTACAGTTGAAGCTTTTAACCAAAGTGACTCGCATTAGTAAATTGCAGCAGCAGTCCTCTGAAGGCTTAAAACCTTCATTCAAGAGTAAATCAACAAGGGTCAAGCTCCTGACCTTTGACCTCTTGCAGTAACACCTTTGCTGCTATAAAGATAATGAGATTTTTCAATAGGGAAGTGCAAAAGTGTCATTATGCTTCAGAGAGCGGAAAAGAAGTGGTGGCTTTAGGAATGTTGTACATTTGGGAATACAAAACCTTTAATACATAATCCATCCTGTTAACGGACATAACTGATGTTTGGGAGAGAAAAAAACAAGCCTGAAATTCTATCTCCATCCCTGTTAACTTCTTGGAAATTCCCAAATAATTGGAAAGTAACAAGGTACAAAGTCTGACATACTTAAGCTTTTGTGCTTTACTTGAGTTTTTCTTTCACCCAGCACTTAGAACTTTTACTTCCTACATTTCTAAAGAAAATCTACTTTCTAATCAATTTTCCCACATCACTGCATTTCTTTTGAATCATACATTTGTAAAGTCATAATACAACCTTTGCTTTGTGGAGCTGGTCTAAATTCCTCAACAAATCTAAACTTTAACAGATGTGACAGTGAGAATGAGCACTAATATCACTGACAATAATCTATCTGCTGCTATGTACACTTTGTATTTACATCATGCTTGGGTGATATCGATTTTTCCCTGCTTGGAATCTAACATTAAAAAAACGGTGATTAAAAATGTCATTGTCCGGAACAGATCAAAACATAGTTAGTTGTGTGTCATCGGCATAGTGATGATAGGTGAAACCTGGTCACAGTGATTTAGTGTACAGAAGGAACAAGAGTGGACTGAGTACTGACCCCTGAGGGACTCCTGTAGTAACATTTTATGCCTCTGCTTCTGAGTGGTGGTGGCATTGTGTTTTCGTTTTTCCGTCCATCTGTCCAAGATTCCCATTAGCGCGGTATCTCAAGAGCGAGTGGTTGAATGTTTGTAGAATGTTTGATCATTGTAACCAGCAGATGAACTGATTAGATTTTGTTATTTATCCAAACAGGGTCAAGGTCACAGCAAGGTCAGATATCCGAAATAGTTTTTCCTCAATAGCTTCCTTGCTGTTTGAAGCATATTTTAATGGTATTTCTGGCATACTTGTTAGTAACAAGAAGGATCCCCCATCCCCATAGTTGCCTTGTTCGACTTGTCTACTTTAACCTGAGTGAAGAATTTGAAGCTGTATGTAAACTTTTACCAGATTTATTTATTCTGATATGTAGTAGACACGGTTTAACCTTGGGTACTTTTACTACCTCTCCTTATTATACCGTAAGTTTACTGTTTACTGAAAGGCAGAAGTTGCTTATAACTCTAGTCCGTGTTCTCAAAGTGCCACATTCACTTGTAAAACACAGCTTCATTTTTTTACACATATGTGATGTATAAGCAGTATGAGAGGAGCTGTTAGCTGACAGGTTTTATGCTCTTACAATATATGAAATAACCCAAATCTTTTAAAGACGCCACATGTAAAGCACATCCACATATACAGTGTGAACATTTCCTGTGCTGGATGATCATAACTTCCTGAACAAAATATAGGAGCGTTGCACCAACTGATCATAAACTACACTTTTTACAGCAACCTGTATAAAATTTACACCTAGCCAGGGGTCGTTTCTGTGGGAACCACACTTATTTCATCTCAGCGGTGTGTGATTCATATTTACAGTGAGAGGTTTTTAAATGGGAGAGGAGTGTTAGGGATCGAAGCGTGCTCTCCAATCACATCAATGATTAAACCACTATGAACAGATCCTTAAGGATCGTGATTCATTTTATCTTTGTTGTGTGTTGACTAAATGAAACTAACACTCAGCAATGGCATGTGCAAATGTTTTACTCTTACACAAAAATATTGGAAAAACAGAGACTGATGTCATTTTTATTTAATATGTAAGTTTTAAAATAAATAAATAAATAATAATAAAATAAATAAATTAAATTTAACACTGAAAAGGGAGGGGGGATTTATTTATTTATTTATTTATTGATTGATTAAAATATTTAATACCAAATCAGAACGTAACACCAAAATAAAATATAAAAAATTATCTTTAGTCTACTTTATAAAAGAATATACATATAAATATACAAAAAGTGTATATAAAAATGATCAACAATATCTAAGAATATTATATTGTGAGAGAATTTATTTATTTATCACAATATCAATTATTATATTTTCTCAGCCCTAATATTTCTATATGATTTGGAGTTTTGTACTATAGCTTTAAAATTGCAGAAAGTTTAATTACATATTTTTTTTATGCACAGCATTTAATATAGTGTTCATTTTTGTAGTTATTAAAATAAATATATAATTGAAATATAATTTTCTTTTTTTTTGTTGAAGTTATAATATATATACACACAAGACAAGCCTTTCTATGTGATAAAACACAACATACAGAATGGAGCAAAGGATGATTTAGTGTGCGTGTGTGTGTGTGTGTGTGTGTGTATATGACTCACTCCGCTGGCTCACTCTGTTTGGCCCTTTCCCGTCAGCCATGAATCATTATAACAGTGTGTAATTTGTGTAATTTAAAGATCAGCGCCTCTGGAAGTCTCACTACTCCAGTTAATTTTGTTGTTCCTGTCTTTTTTCTCTCCTCCTGTCACTTTCCCCCCTTGCAGACAGCGCTGCTTTGGACACACAGGTTTACATCTCTACTCTTTTCTCTTTGTCTTTGTGTGTGTGTGTGCATGTGTTTCATGTGTTTTAGTCTTTTATGCATTTTTATTAGAAGCTTGTCAGTTTTAATCCTTATGCTCTTTTAGAGAAAAAAAAAGCATCTGCCTCAGTGCCTCAAGAGTTCTTTGGACGGTTATTGGTTGGTAGAATCCTCAAAAGGTTCTACTTGGAAACTTTCCCGAAAACGAAACCGTGTTATGGGTTCTGCATAATAGAGGCTTTAAGAGTTCTCCAGAGGGACAAAATGAAGAACGCTTTAGGAAGCTAAATGGAGTGTGGATTGATTTTTATTTTTTTGATAGCATTGTTTATGTATTACTGTGAGCTAGTAGTTTGAAAAGAAAGAACAGAGGTGTTTAATCAATGAGATAATAATGAGATAATAACTCAAAATAACTAAATAACAAGATAATAACTCGACTGAATGACAGCTATTGAAATAACAAGACAATAACAAGATAATAATGAGATAATAACTAACAATAATGACATATTGAAACAATGAGATGATAATGAGATAATGACGAGATAATAACTCATAATAATGACAAATATAGAAAGTATACATATATCTACCATGTAATATTCAGATAAAAACTATATAATAACTCAAAACAATGACATATATTGAAATAATTCCAAGATTAATAACTCAAAATAATGAAATAGAATCTTGAAATAATGAGATAATAACTAGAAATAACAACATATACTGAAACAATGAAACAATGAGATAATAATGAGATTACTCAAAATAATAGCTTAAAATAAATCTTGATATAATGAGATACTGTATTAATTTGAAATAAGGACACAGCACTTTACCCTTTTTCACAACTTGCAGATCAGGATGTGTGTAGAACATACCTGATGGAGTGGAGTTACTGTTTCCTCCCTACTGATTGTTTTCCTATAACTCCAATCTGCCAACATTTACAATTATTTATTTATTAAAGTCTGACATGGCATACTTTTATACATTTATAGTAACAATTAATGTTGTGGAGAATCTGGGAAGAAAGTTATTTAAATAAGTGTATACTATTGTATAACAGTGTGGCACAGAATGTTTATTCCTTACTTATACTATCTACTGTAATATAATGAAAAAAAGATACACGATGAGTGTAGAGCGCTGATCTGGGGTCAGTACTTGACGGATATTTTGATTATGTGGAAAGTAAAGAGCTGATTTATGATCTGTGTTTTACTCTCAGACACGCTGTGCATGTGAGCTGTGATGAAGTGGTGCAGTTTTTCTTCATTTCTTCTTCAAGTATTAAACTGTTCCTGTGTGTGTGTGTGTGTGTGTGTGTAGGGTCTGGATCCAGCCAAGCTTAGCCTAAGCACAGGAGGGTGAGTAGAGCCTTTGTGTTATTGTATTATTCTACACATCTACACATCACTTAAAGCTTTATGCTGTTTTGTCTCGATGCTCCAGCACGTTGGATTTAAAATAAAACAAAGACTAAGACTGGAAAATGTCAGCTTTTGTACATCTCTCGAAGCTTATATACTTAAATCACATAGCTGCTGATATTCACTGGAAAAAAAACATAATTTGTAGTTTATATAATTTTCATAGATGTAAAAAGTTCATAGATGTAACAAAAAGGTCATAGAGTGTATGTAGATATTAATAACCAAACAATTGTAATAAAAAGAACCTGAACATGCTATAAATATCCTCTTAAATTCTCTTGAGCTTTTATAATGATTCTATATTCTTATTACTATTATAAATGATTATATAGAATTTTTTAATATATATTTTGCTATATGGTTCATATTTAACAATGTTTTAAGATCAACTGCAAAATAGAGATACGATTTTCTTTATTAAACCAAATGCCAATATGGGGTACACAAACTTTTGCTCTCAAGAGATTTTCTGAGCTCTGCATTCTGTATTTATGGTCATGAGCTGATTATCGTGCCTAGTTATCCAAATACCAGCATTTTCACTTCCTGTTTGTTTCGGAGGCTTTTTATTTTTCTTCAGTTTCATAAATGAATGTTTGAAGAGCACAGGCTGGGTCAAGATCGTTTCACATTTCGGCTCTAAACTTGCTTTAGTAGTGTGTTTACATATTGTTGTAACAAGGGGGTGAATACTTATGCACGCCACTGTACACTGTATATTACATTCACATTACATTTACATATATTATCTTACATATACAGCAGGTGAAAGACTTTTAATTAGTGAAATGTGCACAAACTTTGTTTGTGTGTGTGTGTGTGTGTGTGTGTGTGTGTGTGTGTGCAAGAGGATTTGTAAGTGACCTGAGGTAGCCTGCAGTGACAGCTCGGGGTCCTCTCATACCTCACTGTGTGACACCAGCAGAGAGGCATTGGGACTCCAATTTATCACTGACAAACACACACACACACACACACACACACACACACACCATTTTTCACATTTTAGCCATTCCAAGTTATTTACTTACTTTGTATATAGGATACAGTGGTGTTGCTTCTCTGACTAATCCCCTCACTGACTTTCTGCAGGGTCACGGTTGTTCCATAGTCTTTTCTTTTTTTAAATAACAGATTTAATGTCACTCTTTGGGATGTTCACATTTTGGAATAACTTTTTATACCCAAATCCGAACTCATATTTTTCCAGAACTTTGTCGCAGAAATGTTTTGATTGCTCCGTGATGTTCATAATTAGTAAATACAGTAACAGTTTCCTTATTGGTTTTCTGTGTATTCCCTGTATTTTTTTATCCCATTCTCTCCTTCTCATCCTTTTTTTCTTCCTCTCTCACTGCTTTTCATCATTCTCTATTACCATTTTCTTTTCCACATCTTTGTCTCTCAACCATCTTTTTTATTTCCACCTCTCTCTCTCTCTCTCTCTCTCTCTCTCTCTCTCTCTCTCACTTTCTCCCTTTTCCTTAATATTTGTCCCTGTCCATCTGGCCATCCTTTTACCTCTTCAGTGCTTCCAACACTTCGTTATGTCTCTCTCTCTCTCTCTCTCTCTCTCTCTCTCTCTCTCTCTGTCTGCTGTTTGCCAGTGCAGTAAATTTTAGCGCCCCTGTTTGGATGTGTAATGTCGTACATGCCGCTCCATTATTATGATATTAACAGCAGCTGATTCTGTGCTCTTCCCCGGCAGAGCTGGCAGTATTCTTTACGGCATCGACAGCATGCCAGATTTACGGCGTAAGAGGACCGTTCCCATCGTCCGCGACCTGGTGAGTTCTCTGCTCCAACACTGAAGTGTGTGTGTGTGTGTGTGTGTGCGCATTATAATGCATCCTGTAATCCCTGAAGACTGAACAGGTTAGATTATGAGAGATATCTGTAAAGATCATCAACGAAAAATAAGAAAGCAAATGGCTTCCTTTGTCCTTCCTGATGATCTGTGTATATACATCTATTCAATCAATTCTGCTGTGAAATTCTCAACTGAGTACTCACAATTTGAAAAAACTCACAGTGGTTAAGATGTTGGACTACTGATTGGAAGGTGGTGAGTTCAAATCCCAGCACTGACAAGCTGCTATTGCTTGGCCCTTGAGCAAGGCCCTTAACCCTCAACTGCTGAGCTGTATAAAATGAGATAAATGTAAGTCGTTCTGGATAAGAGCGTCTGCCAAATGCCATAAATGTAAATGAGTATCATAAATACTTCTGCAACATTTTCATCGACTTTTACATCAGTTTGTCCAACTACAGCTAAGGCAATAGCACTTACACAACAGCATTTCTCTATTTCTCAGCACTTCTCGAATACTTCTCAGGAAGGCTAGACTGATGCAAATGAGCTAACCATTAATGTTCACTGCACGTGCTGAGACATCAGGTGTGTTTACAATGACAAACTCGGATAAGTTTCTGAGATGGAATTCCAACTTAGGTGTCTGTTTTATTGCACAATTTCTAACTGATTGTAAGCAAAATCCTGCAGTAACCATACAGTTATATCTATCTATCTATCTATCTATCTATTTAATCAGAGGTCATATTACTAAGGACGTAACCAATATACCAATACTATAATATATTATTCAAAATAAAAGCATAATGTGTTTTAAACAGATACATTACAGATACGAATAGAAGGAGCAGCGATTTATCTTTTTAGAAAGATCAACAGAAAGGGTCACAGGGTGTCTGATTGAAACTAGAGGTGTGTATCGGGATCAGATCCTGCAGATCGCAACAAAAATGCCATGTTCCTTAAAGACTACATGCATTTACAGCATTCATTCATCCTTAGTAACTGCCTGGTCAGGGTCATGCTGGTTTATATTAGACTACTGGTTTGGTTATATTGTTATATTGCGTTATTATTTTAAAAAATAATAATAAATAACAGTCCTGTGCTCATCTCTTTTGGAGACCAGTTATGAACTGGAGTGATGTAGCTGAGGCTGAGGAACTGTCAGAGGCAGAATTCACACACCATGCTGACACTGCAGAGTTAGGCCACGCCCACATTTAGGCCACATATTCGGATTAAATCCAAATACAGATACGAATATCTTTCGTTTCAGATACGGATAGTGTCACTCTCCCACCCACAAACATGATGGATGAAAAATGATCTATAAAAGTCATAAAGTGTACAATGAACCAGGAACCAAAACTAATGAGTTCTCTCAGTTCCTTTAGTTCCACAAGGAACAAACTGCATCTTTGTTACACAGAGAGCCAAGAAGTGCATTTCATCCATTTAGTCCACATGGACATGATAGTCACATTATAAACACGTGATTGTTTGTCTTGTCTGTGAATATATGTTCCTTTTATTTTTTTTATTCACACAGTGGTTTATAAGTAATGATTTTTTATCCATTGTAAAGTCTTTTCATGTTTGTTTAAAACCATTTACAGCATTTTAAGATTTTTAGAGGATGTTCTTAGTGTTTTTTTTTTTCATGTGAGATTTTCTATTTTTCCATGAAATTACTTTTTTATTATAAATATTTAACTCAGTATGAAAGTACAAGCATTGATTCTGTATTCATTTATATTTTGCATGTTAAAAAAAAAAAATCAACACTGCCTGGGTAAGTATGGGTCGCTCTTGTGTTGTTTTGGGACTCGTGCGTGTTCTACATGCCATTCCCTCATTGGCCCATATTTATTATGGGGGATATTTTTCTGTGAGTTGTCAGATTTCCTGCCAGCCCAAAAAAGCTCAGCCTTTCATCTAGAAAGAGCTGAAGATGGAAAATAAATAAGACAAAAACGAAGCCTGAGAAATGTTGACAACTCCACCCAAAAATATATCCGAGGACTTCATTGAGTTCTGACTGAACTGTGCGTGTCCTCAAAGCGTGCAGCGGGAAAAAAAATTCTCTTACCGTGCCGGATGAAGTCAGTGCTGTGTGCTGGGTCGTGTCTCAGCTATCCCATCATGACTCTGTCCTCGTCTATGAACAAAGTAGAGGTCCGATTCATTCAGGATGCAGGACAGAGAACCCAGCTGTGTCCCGATTGCGCTCTCTAATGGGCATCTCGGGGTCAATGAGGGCAGAGCTTAAATTAAACCTGGCCAGCCAATTGCAATGTTCATCATACCATTTTAGAAAAAAAGAGTTCTTCAGGGGTTCTTTGAATAGTTAGGAACTCTCTCTGACTGTGTTGTAGCTAGAACCTATAAGGGTTCCTGCAGAAGGACAAACCAAATGATCCTTGATGTATGCGCAGGTTCCATAAAGTCAGTTTTTTCTTTGGTCCTTTGATTTTTTTTATGTAGAACCCTACAACCAAGTAGAACTTTTAAGATGCTGGAAGTTTGAACAATCCAGAGAACCCTTAAGGATTTTTTGCAAAGATTGTCTTTATTAGGTTTCTACAGAGCGCCTATAAGGGTTCCGCCAGAAGGACAAACCAAACACGAAGGCTAAGAATATAAAATGAAATGCTAGTGCTGATGTCATCATCCTAAAAAAATGTTCCTCAAGGGATCTTTGAGTGTTTAGTTGAAAATGGCTTCCAACAAGCAAGGGTTCTATGTTTGTTTCCTTTGGAGAACCCCCCAAATTGTCTATGTAGAACCCTACAGCAGAGTATAACTCCTTTTTTAAAGTAGAACTGCTTTAGGATATGAGATTACCAGTCCAGAGAACGCTTGAATTAGTCTTCTTTCTGCTGTAGGGTTCTACAGCAAAGAAGAACCAAAATAGGATGCTAGACATTTTAACAATCCAGAATAACTTTAAGGAGGGTTCTACAGAGAATCCAGAGGGACAAACCAAAGCACCCTTGACACAAGTGCTATGGTAAGCACCTTCTTCTGGAGAAACCACCAAAACGTTTATATATAGAACCTTACAATGATGTTCCTTTTCAAGTAGAACCACTTTAGGATGGTAGAAGCCTTAACAATCCAGAGAACGCTTGAGGAAGTCTTTTATTCAAAGAGTGTCTGTGTGTGTTCTATAGTGAACATGTAAGTGGTCCATTAGGGTTATTGATGTCATCACCTGAAAAAGGATTTCCTCAAGGGTTCTTTGAATAGTTATGGGATCTAAACTTCCTCAGGAGGTTTTAGTTAAAAACAAATTACAGACTATACGTGTCTAGAACCCTACTACATAGCAGAAATATTTCTTTCAAGTAGAACTGCTTTATGATGTTAGTCTCAACAATCCAGAGGAACTCTTGAAGATTTTTTCTGTTGTAAGGTTCTACAGGGAACCTTTAAAGGGTCCCCCAGAGGGGTAAACCAAAGAAGCCTTGACGGTTCTACATTTATCTTTTTTTTCCTAAGCATTACCTCAAGCATTCAAGGAAGTGAAAAGAAATGTTTAATGATGTCATCACACTTATGGAAAAGGGTTTCTCAAGAGCTCTTTGGATAGTTAAGGTCCTTCACTTCCTAAATGGATTTACAAAAATAAAAGGTTCCATCATGCACCCTCAAAGGTGTTTGATGGAATCCTTTTGGGTTCCTTTGGGGGACCATTAACATTTCTATGTAGAAAGAGTAGAACCACTATTGTACTCTAGAAATCTTCAAAATCCAGTGATTTTTTTTTCTGTCTGTGGATTCTACAGATAACTAATTTATTTGTTGCCCTAGAGGGATAAACTAAAGAGCTCTTGAGGGTTCTAGATTCACCTTAGCTTTGTCGCTTATGTACTATGCCAAGCACTACTACGATATAAAAAAGAAAGCCTAGTGCTGATGTCATTACAATAAAATGGCTTCCTCAAGCCTTCTTTGAATAGTTAGAGCTTGTTTGCTTCCTTAAAAGGTTTTAGTTGAAAGCAGGTTCTTTGGTGTTTTTGGAAGAAATCACTCAAATGCTCCTTTGTAGAACCCTACAACAGTGTTTCTTTCAAGTCTGCTTTAGGAAGAGAAAAGACGGTTTTAAAGAGAGCCTATGACAGAAAAGACAACCTTCCTCAAGGGTTATCTGGAATGTTAGGACTTCAGGGTTCTTCGAGGTGCAAACTAAAGGTTATGTCCAGAGCAACAAAGCAAAGAAGATTTGAGGGTTCTAGAGTTACCCATTTTTTTAGCCTGCAAGCACTGCCTATTAAGTACTTTTAGGGAAATGGGTTCCTTAAGGATTCTTTGGATAGGTAAGAGTACTTTGCGTCCCAGAAGAGGTTTATTTTGAAAATGGTTCCATCACTCACCCTCAGGGGTACTGGATAAAAGCTTTTTTGGTTCCTTTGGGAGAACCATTAAAGGTTTTTCATCTGCCTATTTTGTAAGGTTCTCCACCAGAGGGTCAATTGGCAAACAGTTGAGGGTTCTAGATTTTCTGTTTTTCTAAGATTATAAGCAATATATCAAACACTGCTAGAAAATGTAAATAAGTGAAAAGAAAAAAGAAAATTGCTACTAGTATCATCATACTTAGGGGAAAAGGGTTCCTCAAGAACTTACTGGATAGTTAAGGGTTCTTACCTTATTAAAGAGGATTTATTTGGGGGTTGGGCAGAGGTTCCATTAAGCACCCAAAAGGGTTCTTTGTTTGGTTCTTCTGGACAACCCTACAAATGAGAGTATCACTTTCAGAGAAAGTTTCATGTAAAACACTTGAGGAACCATTTTTGTAACCCTTTTTCTCTGGTTCCCCCAGAGATACAAACCTAAGAACCCTCAGGGGTGTTAGATGGAATGGAGTATATGATCCAGTTTCTTATTGGCTGAACAAATGTAACATAAGCTCCGCCCCCTTTGTCCCAGGGATGCATGTGATTTGAGTGGATGAGGACAGGTGAGGGAACCAGGTGTGTACAGCAGGGAATAAAAGCTTCTCTTAAGGCCGTTATGTGTTAATTAAGTAAAATTAACGAGCATATCCGACCTTATTCATCCGCGCGCTTCCATTTTATGGCATTGCCTGCAGCAAGCCTCAGTCACTCCGCTGCATGCTGATTATTCTACACTTACATAAACGCATAACGAGTTCATGTACAGGTTCGAGTTTCCCTCTCCCACACCTCCCTCTGCTTTCTGGTGCCTTTCGCTAACCGTAGACCTCACGTCTTTACCTCGATTGGCTACTCACGGCTCGATAACTGGTAAAGACAAATCTATATACTATCCTGCATCTCTTATTTGTACACATATCCTTCTTATCTATTTCTGTCTCTTTCTCTCCCTTTCCCTTTGTCTTTTCCTCTCTTTAGTCTATCCATAAATTCCCACATGTAGGTTAGGGGTTGCACGACTACTAATTTTTACTAGTTGAGCAGTACTTCAAAAAAGTAGTCGACTAGTCGTCTTTTCCATAGGTGAAGCAAAAACTCTTTCAGGACATCACTATTTTAAAGATGTTTTATTTGTGCAGCAAAGAACGTATCAAACCACACTTCAGGTAACAGCCTGGCGTACGGGCGACAAATTACATTTCCAGCTTCAATGCTTAACAATGAAAGAAGAGAAATCAGTGCAACACAGCAGCGACTGGGAGACGTTCACACCTTCTTCATCTCTGGCCTCAGTAGTGTCTGAAAATGAGTCTGGATAGTTCTCTGCGAGCCAGCGTGCTCCGCTGATCTGACTCTAATCTAGCTGAGAGCGATTCAATAGCGATGTGCAACCCGCGGCTCCGAAAGCACTCTTTCACACAATGCTGGTCACAGCGCCACAGTGCAAGGATTTTATTCACATTTACATTTTATTTAGCTTGAAGTTTTCTTGCGCACACCTCTACACTTCACTGCACTGCAAAGTGATATCACTGTTAACGGTCCATTAAAGCAAATGAAAATAAACAATTTTCCTGGCATTGTCTTGTGCAGTTGACTTTAAAATCATCTAGTCTAAATATATTTTCAGACTAACGGAGCACATTTAGCTGCTTCCTTTACCATCTGCCTGACCAGTCGACATCCCCACCAACGTGACTAGTGAATGTGAATGTGTTAGTCGACTAGTCTATGCAACCCCTAATGTAAGTGTGTGGTCAGTGTTTTGTAGCTGACTTCACGTGGAAAATGTGAATTGTGTCGTCGTCCGTGTCTAAGAATTATAGCGCATTATGCATAAGAGAAGGATGATTATTTATACAGCAAAAGCATGAGTGAAATTTGATCTGTAATGCATGTTTCGAGGCCATGTAAGGACTGTATTTACAATAATACTACTTCTCAAAAAAAAAATTTTACTCTGCTTCTGAAAAACTGAAGCGCATTATGAAACTCAGCATGGGAGTCAATATATAGCTACAGATGCACCAAACACTCCAATCCTGACAGTGTAAAGCTCTGATTAATTCTTCATTTCACTCACTAATTACATTTTTTCTCTTCTTTCCTGCTCTGCTTTCATTCCTTCCTCCGAACAACATAGGCCTTGGTGAGTATCTGTCTTTTTTGTGTTATTTTTAATTGTGCTAATTGCTTTAATTGCAAATAAAGTGCTAATTAGAGTCCATAAGAATGGCATAGTGATTACTTGAAATTGCTTGTGGAGGTTTAAGAGGTGATTGAGTTTAAGGAGTAAAAAAAATTAATGTTTTTATCTTCTCAAAAAAATGAAGACAGCGATATATTCTGGAGATTCTGGAGTTACTGAAAATATTTCTTTACATTTCTTTACATTCTTATAAAAGTTTCCTGAACGTCTCGTCTATAATCACAGGATTTTATATGTTGCGATAAGACTTCTTTTGGAACTGACAGAACTTTCAGAATTTGTTCATATTGGAATAGAGTTTATTTTAGCTGGATGGTGAATTCAGGCCTAATGTGAATTGGACAGGAAGTTTAGAAATAACAGAATGTTTATGTCTAAACCATAGTTTGGATATTTTCCTATGTTTATGCCATATTTTTGTATTATTTTCCAATGTTGCATAATATTGCACAATATTGCATACCTCCTACAAGTTTATGCAGTCTGTGTAAAATATGACCATGACAACATTGTAATGTTGCATTTTTCTTTTTTTCTGTTATTATTTTTATTATTTATATTTCATATTTGACTGAAGCACTGGTGAGAATGGGCAAATTAAGACTTCATTGTGCATATGATGAAGTTCTTGGGTCATGAATCTTCATATTAGTGACTAATTTTCTCTCAGGATTCTCTATTTATTTTTGTGGTATTGTTTTTGACCCCTTGCTGTATCACTTTTCTTCAATTCAATTCAACTCAATTCAGTTCAATTTTATTTGTATAGCAATTTTAACAACATATACATTCAAGATACACATTCTACATTAAGTGTATGAATTTATCCCTAAATATCCCATTCCTTTATAAATAGTCACACATAAAGACTAGATGGCAAAAACAACTTTACAAAAGAATGTTCACTTTGTAGGGTCTGTAAATGTAATTCTGAGCAGCGCGGTTAGCTCGGCCGAGTCGCGGCAATATGCTGCATTTATAGCACTCACAAGACAGGCATTGATTCAATAAAGAGCTTCGACGGAGGCAGTATGCCAATTTCCAGAGCGGTTTCGATGTGAAATGTGATTTGTGTGTAATGCATTCTTTTCTCTGCAGACCTTGGCTGCTCGAAAGGCAGGCATCTCGTTTGCACTTGTGACCAGATCCACCCTGAACAATGAGGACCTGGTAAGTGGTAAAGACACAATGCATAATGGACATTTACGCACACAGTCCATCCGAGAGGAAATAGGACACACACTTGCATGAATACACACACACAATCAGTGCCTCATGATTTTTTTATTGAAATCAATCGGACAAATCAATAACAATCTGGTATTGATAGAAATAACAGATCATAACAAACAAGACACAAACAGGAAGCGTGGAAAATCTGTAGAGACACTCCCAAAACAGGAAGTAAACAAAAGTGGAGTATGTGTCTACAAACTGCAGACCAGTACACGTGTTTAGCTCATATTACTGAGCTCGGTAATAACTCTATGACAACACAATGCACTCATAGGAATACCAGTGTCTTCCTTCTTTTGACCTGAAGATTTTTATATATAAAAATCACAGACACACCCACATTTCCCTTCTATGGCCTTTAGACCACGCCCCCACTCAGAATTGCTCTGACTATCATAAATTCCTATTTCCTTCTAAGGCCTTCAAAGCCTGCCCATTCAGAGCTCCTTTCAGTTCTATATACAGACTTAAAGACACACCCACATTACCATATAAGGCCTTCAAAGCCTGCCCATTCAGAGCTCCTTTCATTTCCATATATGGACTCAAATACATGACTCATTCCCGTCAAAGGTCTTACGGTCTTGATGACATGCTCTCATTTCCATATATGGACTCAAAGACACACCCACATTCTCATCTATGGCCTTCAAGGCATACCTACTCACCAGCCACTCGTAGCACCATATGGGGAAGTGGTACCTCAATGGTTAAGACATTGGACTTGTGATCGGAAGGTTGAGAGTTCAAATCCTCCATCGCCAAGCTGCCACTGCTGGGCCCTTGAGCAAGGCCCTCAACTGTTCAGTTGTGTAAATGAGATAATTGCAAGTCGCCCTGGATAAGGGCATCTGCCAAATGCCATAAATGTAAATGTGAATGTTAAAACATGCCCAAATCTCTACCTATAGCCTTTAAGTCACGCTCACTCTTCTGCTATTCTTATCAACATTTTTGGAAACAAAGACATGCCCACTTTCCCATCTATGTCCTTTAAAGCATTACCCACTCAGAGATGGTGTCATTTCCATATTTGGATGTAAGGACGTGCCCACATTTCCATCTATGACTGGTCTTTAGGTCGCACCCACTCACCAGCCACTCTCATTACCATATATGGACTCCTTACATCTACAGACAGACACACCCACATTCCCTATCAGTGGCCTTACATGAACTCCTATTCACCAGCTACTTTAATGTCCATATATAGACTCAAAGACACACCCACTTTTGCAGCTCTGATGTGGTGTGCAAATGTACTTTATTAAAACAGGATGGTTCTTAGAGACTAACTGATCAAGTAAGTGGAGTTAATTTGTAACTACTAAACTGCTGAAACTGTGAAAATTCTTCAGTCAGAGATAACGACTGTAATATTTCTGTAATACGCTAATGTGAGATCAGCAAACGCATGTAGGTTTTGGGTCATAATTTTTTTATGCTGAGGCTTCAATGATTCCACTTTTAATTACGGAGCTGTACGATAAGTTCTGTGGTCATTCCAGCAATGCGATAGAGGAATGAGAGAATCTGAATCAATGTAGAGAAAGAATTACTCCTCCTTTCTGCTGACCTTCATCCCTCGCTCTCCACATTAACCCAACGCATCCAGATAAATCCATCTTACTACTGAGGAAAGCACTGCATTTGATCTGTTTGGACTGGAAAGTTATTTCGGATCAGAGAGGTATTTCAGGCATCGTTAGAACTGGATAGATATGTATTTATGACTCTGTTTGGATTGGACAGTTTAATCTGAATTAAACTGGCATTTTAGAGATTGCTAGTTCAGGATTTTATTTTGTTTGGATTGGACATTTTTCAGGCCTTGTTCAAATGAAACAGTGATTTTCATGTTTGTGAAACACTTTATGGCTTAGACTCGAGATTAGACAGGCATATCAAAGTTTTTTGGACTCTTATTTTAGGATTTTTTTAAGGTTTGTTTGGGTTAGACAGATCATTTACAGCTTGTTTGACCTGGAACAGATACTGTATTTCTGGTTTGTTTAGATTGGATATATTTTTTAATTGGATATGGTTGGATATGACAGAATGAAATGCTTCTGTTAGATCACACACACATTTTAAAGTTCATTTGGATTAGATGTTTGGTTTAGACTGGCAATTTGGACTCATTGCTGGTTTGTTTGGATTGGACAGGTATTTCAGGTCTCATCTGAATTCAATTGACATTTCACAGTTTGCTCTGATTACACAATAATTTCAGGATTTATATTGGACTTTTTCAGGGTTCGTTTAAATTAATAATTTCTAGATTTGGTTTTATGGCTTTATAGCTTATATATTAGACTGGCATTGTGGGTTCATTTACATGGGAGTGTTAGTGAAGGATTGCTTTTCCTTAGGGTTTAGACAGTTTAGGGCTCATTTAGGCTGTATATCTGGTCTTGTGGATTGGACGGTGATTTAAGGCTTTGCTGGCTGATGATATAGGGATTGGACAGATATTTTAGAAGTTGTTCGAACTGGACAGATGAGATTGGATTGGAGAGTTCTTAGGGTTTGTTGATTAGGGCTCTGTTTATTTGGAATATTTGAGTACGGTTGTTTCCTTCAGTTCTGGATCTTATCGACTTGTGCTGAGGTTGTAGCGTGATGTCTCGCTGATCTCTTCATTCTCACAAAAAAGCAAGAGAGACACAGTGAGTGTCTAAAGCAGGATAGAAAGACAGTAAAGTGTGATTAGAAGAAGAGAGTCGGAAGCAGGCTGTAGTGCAGATTGGGAAGTGGGCTGAGCAGATGTTGGAGCGTTATTAACTGTAGCGGGAATAAAAAAGAGACAGAGAGAAAATGAATTCCTCTGGGAGATCGCAGTCTAAAAATGGCTGCTGGAGCCATATGGCAGGAGGGTCCAACATTTTCTTATCAGGGCCCAGATGGAGAACAGGAAATATGGGTCACAGGTAACAGGCTATCTGTACTAATAAAAGTAAAGAGCATCGCTGTTCACTCTGCCTTTTATTTGAAGAGAGCTTAATAGGACTTCCTGCTGTGTGTTTCAGCAGCGGTGTCTAAATAAAGACATACGCATCACACAACTCTTTCATAAAGCAATGCTGGAATACATGATGTTTATGATCGACTAATGGAGATAACTTTTTATCCTTATTCAGCAGATTATTCGTTCGTTTTTACTAAGCACATATTAATGACACTTCAAGAAAGTAGTCATCGTGCTTCACAGCAGTGTTATAAAGGCACATTTGAGTGCTGCTTTAGTTTGAGGGCTTCAGAAGAAACCATTTGGCTGGAATACAGGCTTGCTCAATTCAATCTATTTTACGGATTTATTAGGAAAAGTTATTCTGAGTTGTGAGTCAAAATGAAATTTTTAGCACAAATATGACATAGAAAGACTTGTGCAAAGGAATTCTCTCCATTTTTCTTTTTTCTTCTTTAAGTCAGACTAGAGAAAGAATAAAATTTTACAAACATCTACAGCCTAAGATAACTTCTTCATATGTTTACATTCGCTGGATTAAATCTAGCAGCTCTGGTCCATTTTTAATTGGAAACCTTCCCCTTAATTAGCCTACAGTGTATAGCTAAAGCAGCTAGAGGAGCACAGGGTCATTAAAAGCCTGCGCTGAAACTTTTCTCACAAAACCTCTCTGATGAAATATCCTGCTTTAACATTTAGCATTATTAAAGCCACCGCTGTACATGCGCTGTGCTGCACAGGGCTTTTGTTAGCTGAAGTAAAATGAAACACACACGCAGTGTAATTGAGTGCTTAACATTTTATAGTAACATGATTTATTCCCGCCGTTCGATGCTCGATTCGTAAAGGTGTGTGTGAGACTGGTGTGTGTGACACTAGTTTTATCAAATGAGTGAAAAGAACAACAGGAGGGAGAAGCTGGACTTTCAGTAAAGTGAAGAAAAAAAAAAACAGACACACTGACCACTCACCCTCTCTCTCCCTCTCTCTCTCTCTCTCTCTCTCTCTCTCTCACACACACACACACACACACACTCTTTTCTCTCTCTCTCACACACATTCTCATTCTACTTTTAACTCTCTCTCACCCATACACACCACTTCTTTCTCTCATCCAAACACATATTTCTTTTCTGTCTCTTTTCTGTTCTTTCTCTTGTTTTCTCTCTGTGTTTTATCTCTCGTTATACTGTATTTTTTCATTCTTCTTTCACCCATCATCTATTCTTTCTCTCTCTCTCTCTCTCTCTCTCTCTGTCTCTCTGCCTCTGTCTGTCTCTGTCCCCATGTCTCATTCACTGTGTCTTTCTGTTTCTCTCTCTCTCTCTCTGCCTCTGTCTGTCTCTGTTCCTATGTCACTCTCTCTGTGTCTTTCTGTTTCTCTCTCTCTCTCTCTCTCTCTGCCTCTGTCTGTCTCTGTCCCTATGTCACTCTCTCTGTGTCTTTCTGTCTCTCTCTCTCTCTCTCTCTCTCTCTGCCTCTGTCTGTCTCTGTCCCTATGTCACTCTCTCTGTGTCTTTCTGTCTCTCTCTTTCTCTCTCTCTCTCTGTGCTATAAACAGACAGATGCACATTGATCTCTCAGCTTCATGTGGAGGCTAAAAGTTGTGACAGATTTACAGATGTTCTCTCCCTGCCTGAGGTCACATGACCTGCTCCGAAACACTTCAAGTGTAAAATAACAGCGTTAGTCTCGGCACTGCGTCCAGCTCCATCCAGCTCCAACACTGTGTGTGTGTGTGCATGTGTGTGTGTGTGTTAGTTATCAGTAAACCAAAGTGCACGTACAGTCCAAACATAAAGTCAAATAGTCATTAAGATAAATAAATATTATTCAGGGTTCAGTTGACTCTCCTGTGGGATCAGTCGACTCTCCTGTGGGTTCAGTCGACTCTCCTGTGGGTTCAGTCGACTCTCCTACAGGTTCAGTCGACTCTCCTGTGGGTTCAGTCGACTCTCCTACAGGTTCAGTCGACTCTCCTGTGGGTTCAGTCGACTCTCCTACAGGTTCAGTCGACTCTCCTGTGGGTTCAGTCGACTCTCCTACAGGTTCAGTCGACTCTCCTGTGGGTTCAGTCGACTCTCCTATGGGTTTGACAGACTTTCCTACAGGCTTTATCGACTCTGTGTTCAGTCGACTCTCCTACCAGCTTTATCGACTCTCCTTTGGGTTTGATCGACTATGGGTATTGACTTTTTAAATCTTTTTTTGTCTCTTTTCTCTTTCTTTAATATTTTGCATCTTTTTTTGTTTATTCTTTTCTTTCATTTATTTTTTGTCTGTTTTTCTCTTTTTCTCTTTTTAGTCTCTTTTTGTCTCTTTATCACTCTGTCTTTTCTCTCTTTTTAATCTCATTTTTTCCTTTTCTCTCCTTTTGTTCCTTTTCTCTCTGTTTGTCTGTTTTCTTCCTTTTCTCTTTTTTTCACAATCAGGTGAAAGTTCAAGAAAAAAATGTGCAAAACATCATGTAAAATGTAAAAGTTTGAAATGTTTGATTTAAAATTGAAATATAAAGTGAAGAATCTCAGGGAGTGTTGCTGAAAAAAATCTAAAACATGATTTAGCGAGTTCTGTGTTTAAATGGGGAGTCTTAGAAATCATGCAATCCTGAGAGCTAGTATTAACAGTACTGTGCTTAAAAGTGATTCTAAATGAGAGATAAGAGATTAAAATATCTACAGTTGCCGTATAAATGAATAAAATAGAGTGCAGATACAGATATTTGAAGAGATAGTGGCATTACATTACACCTCTAGCATACAGTGGCACTGAACACAGAACGTATCCAATCCCGGTTTATTCCATTACGTAGAGCCGCTGTACATTTTCACGTCTTGTATCTCGCACTAAACTAGTTTGCATGCATGGAGCAGGAAAAGGTGCGCAGAGATCGATACGGTGATGGAGGGAAGTTCAGGATGAGTTGTCAGCCGGCTGCTTGGGAGAGAGCGAGTCTGCGGTCAGAATAGCGCTGGACTCTGTGCCAATCTGGCGTGAGCTTCATATCGATCTCGATAATGTTTACGAGGGAAAATGAGTCGGTGCAGCTTACTAATGAATTTTATTATAAAACAGACCAACAGGCTGCTGCTTGTACTGATGCAGGACCGGAGTTAAGCAGCTGTACGCACACCAATACTTTAAAAACCCCAGAGGACATGAAGCTGTGATTGCTTGCTAATGGTCTAGTGGAGTACAGAGCAGGAATAAGTGCTGGGATTACAAAGTCTACATGAAGTTTATCTGAATTTATCACCTTAGCTAAGTAGTGTTGAGTAAAGCTGAGAAAGATTTTAATCATGTGTGTGCACATTTGAGGAGATAAATTATCATCAGCAGCTTTTACCTACAAACCTACAGCATTGAGCGAGTGAAATGTAACGTAGCAAGTGAGAGCTAGCCTAGTGAATGAAATCTAACGTAGCAAGCAAAATCTAACGCAGCGAGTGAAATCTAACGTAGCAAGCAAAATCTAATGTGGTGATTGAAATCAAATATAGCGAGTGAAATCTAACGTAGCAAGCTAGCGAATGAAATCTAACGTAGCAAGCAAAATCTAATGTGGTGATTGAAATCAAATATAGCGAGTGAAATCTAACGTAGCGAGCAAAATCTAACATAGCAAGTGAAATCTAACCTAGTGAATGAGAGCTATGTTAGCAAACAAAATCTAACATAGCGAGTGAAATCTAACATAGCGAGTGAAATCTAATATAGCAAGTGAAATCTTACGTAGCGTGTGAAATCTAACATAGCAAGTGAAATCTAACGTAGCAAGTGAAATCTAACATAGCAAGTGAAATCTAACGTAGCAAGTGAAATCTAACATAGCAAGTGAAATCTAACATAGTGAGTGAAATCTAACCTAGTGAATGAGAGCTATGTTAGCAAACAAAATCTAACGTAGCAAGTGAAATCTAACATAGCGAGTGAAATCTAACATAGCGAGTGAAATCTAACATAGCAAGTGAAATCTAACATAGCAAGTGAAATCTAACGTAGCAAGTGAAATCTAACGTAGCAAGTGAAATCTAACGTAGCGTGTGAAATCTAACATAGTGAGTGAAATCTAACATAGTGAGTGAAATCTAACGTAGAGAGTGAAATCTTGCGCAGCGAGTGAAATCGAATGTAGCGAGTAAAATATAACATAACAAGTGAAATCTAACCTAGCAAGTGAAATCTAGCTAGATAGATTAGTTAGAGAGTGAAAGCTAATCTAGCACTTGTAGCTACCATGTAACTATAGTTGACTGGTTGCCACAGGGAGGTTGAACAATCCTGATCCTCGCTGCTTGTCCTGTTGTGTTGATTTAAGCTCACTAGCAACTTTACAGTCTTGGACAGAATACTGTAAATCAAGAATACTCATTAGAATATTAGGACTCACCCATTAGAGCCATTTTCAGTCCAGTCAGGAAGTGGAGCTGCTTTTTGAGCGGTGCTTTATTACATTTCTAGCTTTTTCTTTAGCCGAGTTTGGCAAGATTAAAATGTTTTTAGTACTTTACAGCATCCTAAAGACATTTCATAATTGACTGATTTGTTGAGTGTAGAGAGATTAATGATTACATCTGAGTCTTGAGGCTGAGACAATAGCTGTAACTTTGCGTGTGTGTGTGTGTGTGTGTGTGTGTCCTAGATATTGAAAGGATCATTACGGATGTGGCTGAATAAATACAGTCTTGGAGGATGGATTATTCAAGCTCCTGCAATCCAAAAGTGCTTAATAGTGGTGTACTTAGTGTTAATGTAACTGCTTCCAGTCACAGTGCTGTCAGTGGTTTATATATCGACCGTCACTGACATAAAGACGTATTAACATTGAAAAAAACCAGCTACACTGTAAACAGAATATGAGTGCTAATAATGAGCGAGGAGAATTAGTTACTTACATCCCTTTTTCACTGCAGGACAAACCTGTTGCTAAAGTTCCTGGGTTTAACTTCCTAGGTCTAGGTTTCAGGGTTACAGTTCCTGACCTTAAATTATTCACCTATTAGATCTTTTCCTAAAGTTCCTAGTCTGAGGTTTATGGCATAAAGCTCCTGGGCTTAACTTTATAGTCTTAAGTTCATGGTTTTAAGTTTCTAAGGTAATGTTCCTGACCAAAATGTCCTGAATTTAAATTCTTGGGCTAAAGTTCCTGAGATTGTGGGTTAAAATGTCTGCACATATATTACTTGTCTGAGGTTTATGGGCTTAAGTTCCTGAGCTAAAGGTCCTAGACTTAAGTTCTTGGGCTAAAGCTCCTAAGATTGTGGGATAAAATATCTGTCCTTACATTTCCTGGGCTAAATTCCTTGAGCTAAAGTTCCTGGGATTAATTTCCAGGTCTTAAATCCCTAGGCTTTGTGTTCTGGGTCTTTCTGGGTTAAAATGTCTGCCTTTAAATTCCTGGCCTAAAGTTTGTTGACTGCACCAAAGTTCCTGGGCTAAAGTTCTTGTGATAAAATTCCTGGTTCTAGGTTTGTGGGTTAAAATCTCCAGACATAAATTCTGGGCTAAATTTCCTGTACAAAAATTCCTTAAATTAACTTCCTGGTCTAAAGTTTCTCAGCTAAAATTCCTTGACCTACATTCTTGGGCTAAAGTTCCTGGGTCTAGGTTTGTGGGTTAAAATTTCTGGAATGAAATTCCTGGGCTAAAGTTCCTGGACTGAGATTCCTGATATTAAATTCCTTGGAAAAAGTTTCTGGGTTAAAATTTGGGGGATCAGGTTCCTGGGTCAAGTTTCTGGAATAAAATTTTTGTCCTTCCAAGCCTAAAGTACCTCTGATAAACATTTCTGCTCTTGGAATAAAGTTCCTGGTTTATGGGTTAAAATCTCTGGCTATAAATTCCTGGACTATAGTCCCTGAGTTAAAGTTCCTCCTCTTAGGATCCTGAATATAGGTTTCTCTGGTAATATTTCTGGATTTATTGGGCTCTTGTATAAAGTTCATGGGCTCATGTCCTGGATTTTATGTTCCTGGGCTTGGATTCCTGGGTCTAGGTTTCTGGGGTAAAAATTTCTGGTCTCAAATTCCTGGGTTAAAGTTATTGCTACTGGCCTTAAATTCCTGTGATTAAATTCCTGGGCTAAATTTTCTTAATAAAAAAAACTGCTATTATAAATTCCAATGGTGCTTTTAAGCATTCCTACAAATCTCTGCATTTTCTGCAAGATGGAGTCAGCACACTCATCATTTCCTCTCCAAGCCTAACTGATTTTTTAAATCACTTTCTCTCTCTCTCTCTCTCTTTCTCTCTCTCTCTGTCTCTCTCTCTCTCTGTCTGTAGAAGCTGCAGGTGTTGAGGAAGACTCTGCAGGCGTTGATCTATCCCATATCATCCACGACGCCGCATCATTTTGAGGTGTGGACGGCGACGGCTCCCACCTACTGCCCCGAGTGTGAAGGTCTGCTGTGGGGCATTGCGCGTCAGGGCATGCGCTGCACTGAATGTGGCGTCAAGTGTCATGAGAAGTGTCAGGACCTGCTGAACGCCGACTGCCTGCAACGTGAGTGTGCTTATTAACGTTGCCAGGTCCACTAGAAAGATCCTTATTATTCTGGAATACACTATTCTTGTGTAGGTAATCTTTATTTACCTCACAAATGCCAAACTTTCACATAGTTCTTAATTAAATTATGGTAGGAATGAAACTTTCTTGTGTTCCTGTGAAAGGATGAAGGGACTATGTAAAAAAAAATTGCATTCTGCTAACTAGCTAACTCAAGTGAATAGGAACGATGCTGACATATGGTCAGGAGGCAGCCAGGATGGTATCCTCAGCCCAGCTTTTTCTTTCTATAATACTCAGCTGCAGTGCAGTGCAGGCATTTTACTGTTTCTAGCCTAACCATCTGTGCGTTAACGCACCACCTTGGGAGGATGCTATGAAATTGTTGCCTTAAAAAACAGAAATTGGACACCAGCTGCCAACACTGTAGAATATCTCTCTCTCTCACACACACACACTCACTCACACACTGCATTGCATAAAGCCTTAAAGTTTCTTATGGAGATGAAGAAATAATAAAAATAAGAATAACGAACTAATATGTCCTACTTAGATGGATGCTTTTAAAAAAGTGCTTTTAAGTATATTACTTTTTCTCAGGCACGTCAATCCTCTCTAATGGTTATACTCAGAGTTGGCAACTGAAGTTCAAAAGTTACGTAAATATTTATCTGGGGAAAGTTCCTCGTATTCAGAGTTGGTTTGCGCATGCACTTAAGTAGATTTTCTGAGTATCCCATTCAGATTATTAAAATCATCTGCTTGTTGTTGCCTCTGGCGTTGCCAGATTTTCTTCCATATAGTATATATGTTTAGATAGATAGATAGATAGACAGACAGACAGACAGACAGACAGATAGACAGACAGACAGACAGACAGACAGATAGATAGATAGATAGATAGATAGATAGATAGATAGATGGGTGGGAAGAAGTGTAGGGGAAAATATTAGACAGAACTTGAAAACATCCCGATATATAAAAGTGGAAGCCGAATGAGGTCAGAAAGGTGGACAGATTATGGGAAGCCAAAGGGATTAAAATCAGAACATAATCAACAAGGAAAAATTGCACATCTAAGTCAGGTCATAACCTTAGACCAGAATTGTATTTTATATTACTTTTCACTTTTATATAACGGTTTCCTACATTACCCACAATTCTGTTTGACTACCTGCTGATAGTAGTGCAGTGGGATTTAGCCCTTGCTTCCTATTTAGGGCACCATGCAGCAGCACTTTAGTCCTTTAGTCTGTCCAGCTCTCTCTCCTCCTCATCTGTACACTCTGCTCAACTTTCACACTAATACCATCATCAATGACATCATCCTCGTCATCTCGTAGATCGCCCACTAGAGTCATATAGCTGCATTGCATTCTGGGACTTCGAGTCCAGCACATGCACCAACGTCTCTGCTAATTCTTCGTTGGATTTTTCAGTAACATGATGTTAAATATCACTGGAAAAAGTGTGAAAAGATACTGTTGCTCTTTTGTTTTTAGACACTAACATTAAAAACTCAGTGAATCAACACATCCACGAATGATGAAGAAATATAACAAGCTTGTTGGATACAACTAAAGTATCTTTCTAATGCACCTCTCTCTGTGTTTTTCTTCTTCACTCCTAATTTGACACTGGACCATGCCGGGAGTCCATGTATCAGGGAAATGAGCGCTGTCACAAGCAATTAACTCCAAGCCCCATCATATCTGCCTCAACACGCTGTCCTGAGAGCAGTTTGGCGATTTTCCTGCTTCAATACTTCCAATTCAACTTCTCAGTTCATTCCTAGGTTTAGTACTTTAGTAGATTGACAGAGATGTGGGTTTAGTCATCTGTGCACTCGTCAGAAAGGGAACTAAAGAGGAAACTAAACAGAACCTTGTTTACTTATCTAGGGTTCCTCCAGGCTATTGGTCTGACAGAAGAACGCTGTCGTTCTCGATCAGTCAGATTAATGATGAGTCTTACTGTAGGAGGAGAAGCTGTGTTTATTTTAATGGAGCGCGTGTGGCGCAGCTCAGAAGCCTGATGCATATTACAATCGACAGGACTGAGTTTATATTGAAATAGTTGTGATGTGTGTAGCAATTCTTTTGCTGGTTTGTCGATCGGTTCTGTATTTTTGTTATTCCTGTGAGAAGCTAGCAGTCTAGCTAACAGTTCATAAATTTTGGATGCCACTAAAGATCACATGTTAATAAAAATTATTGTTTCATGGTGGATTTTTCCTTTAAGCTTTTTAATTTCAGCGTCTGCGTCATTGTTTGACAAACTATTAGCTCAGCTTTGTCATTAAAACACATGCTCTCTACAGTACACACTTCACAGTCTTACTTTATCTCAGTAAACACTGTTAAGTTAGTAAAATGCTCTCTGAATGTTTAATGGCAGTTGATTTTGTTTTTTGGGGCTTTGTAAAAGTTCTTACAACCTTGTTGTGACATTTTCAGCTGTTGGAAAATTAGCACTAGTGCTAGTTTTTGTTTGACTGGGAATGTTGGGAGAAAAACATTGCAGTAATGTTATTTTTTTAGAGTATATTACAACCTAATGTACACACAGTAACGAAGATTTTAAATTTCCAAGTTTAAAATATCTGTTCTCAGTGTGAACAATCCCATAATTCTGTTTAACAGACGAGAGTGAAACAAATTAGCCAGAGGAGTGAATTCCTTTAAGTGTCTCGTCGTTTATAGTGATATTTGTCTTTATATTTACATCC